>NC_142287.1:9125923-9430019 GCF_965620075.1 Prunus avium | reverse complement strand
CATTTGGTGAGTTTTAAGTGAAATCCAATCGCTAGAAGTATGGAATACACCAACCACTCCAATTAGGAACGAAACACCGTTGAACTTGAGTTGTCCAATTTTGAACACCTACTGACTTCGGATCGAGCCCAAAACTTGGGCAACAACATAATGTGGTGGGAGGAGTCATTTGGTGAGTTTTGAGTGAAATCCAATCGCGAGAAGTATGGAATACACCAACCACTCCAGTTAGGAACGAACTGCCGTTGAACTTGAATTGTCAAATTTGGAACACCTATTGATTTCGGATCAAGCCCCAAATTTGGGCAACATCATAATATGGTGGGAGGAGTCATTTGGTGAGTTTTAAGTGAAATCCAATCGCTAGAAGTATGGAGTACACCAACCACTCCAATTAGGAACGAATTGCCGTTGAACTTGAATTGTCCAATTTGGAACACCTATTGATTTCGGATCGAGCCCAAAACTTGGGCAACATCATAATATGGTGGGAGGAGTCATTTGGTGAGTTTTTAGTGAAATCCAATCGCTAGAAGTATGGAATACACCAACCACTCCAATTAGGAACGAACAGCCGTTGAACTTGAATTGTCCAATTTCTCACACCTATTGATTTCGGATCGAGCCCAAAACTTGGGCAACATCATAATATGGTGGGAGGAGTCATTTGGTGAGTTTTGAGTGAAATCCAATCGCTAGAAGTATGGAATACACCAACCACTCCAGTTAGGAACGAATTGCCGTTGAACTTGAATTGTCCAATTTGGAACACCTATTGATTTCGGATCGAGCCCAAAACTTGGGCAACATCATAATATGGTGGGAGGAGTCATTTGGTGAGTTTTTAGTGAAATCCAATCGCTAGACGTACGGAATACACCAACCACTCCAATTAGGAACAAACTGTCGTTGAAATTGAATTGACCAATTTCTCACACCTATTGATTTCGGATCGAGCCCAAAACTTGGGCAACCTCATAATATGGTGGGAGGAGTCATTTGTTGAGTTTTGAGTGAAATCCAATCGCTAGAAGTATGGAATACACCAACCACTCCAGTTAGGAACGAACTGCCGTTGAACTTGAATTGTCCAATGTGGAACACCTATTGATTTCGGATCGAGCCCAAAACTTGGGCAACATCATAATATGCTGGGAGGAGTCATTTGGTGAGTTTTGAGTGAAATCCAATCGCTAGAAGTATGGAATACACCCACCACTCCAATTAGGAACGAACTGCTATTGAACTTGAATTGTCCAATTTGGAACACCTATTGATTTCGGATCGAGCCCAAAACTTGGGCAACATCATAATATGGTGGGACGAGTCATTTGGTGAGTTTTTAGTGAAATCCAATCGCTGGACGTATGGAATACACCAACCACTCCAATTAGGAACGAACTGCCATTGAACTTAAATTGTCCAATTTCTCACACCTATTGATTTTAGATCGAGCCCCAAACATGGGCAACATCATAATATGGTGGGAGGAGTCATTTGGTGAGTTTTGAGTGAAATCCAATCGCTAGAAGTTTGGAATACACCAACCACTCCAATTAGGAACGAACTGCCGTTGAACTTGAATTGTCCAATTTGGAAAACCAATTGATTTCGGATCGAGACCAAAACTTGGGCAACATCGTAATATGGTGGGAGGAGTCATTTGGTGAGTTTGGAGTGAAATCCAATCGCTAGAAGTGTGGAATACACCAACCATTCCAATTAGGAACGAACTGCCGTTGAACTTGAATTGTCCAATTTGGAACACCTATTGATTTCGGATCAAGCCCAAAACTTGGGCAACATCATAATATGGTGGTTGGAGTCATTTGGTGAGTTTTGAGTGAAATCCAATCGCTAGAAGTATGGAATACACCAACCACTCCAATTAGGAACGAACTGCCGTTGAACTTGAATTGTCCAATTTGGAACACCTATTGATTTCGGATCGAGCCCAAAACTTGGGCGACATCATAATATGGTGGGAGGAGTCATTTGGTGAGTTTTGAGTCAAATCCAATCGCTAGAAGTATGGAATGCATCAACCACTCCAATTCGGAACGAACTGCCGTTGAACTTGAATTGTCCAATTTGGAACACCTATTGATTTCGGATCGAGACCATAACTTGGGCAACATCATAATATGGTGGGAGGAGTCATTTGGTGAGTTTTGAGTGAAATCCAAACGCTAGAAGTATAGAATACACCAACCACTCCAATTAGGAACGAACTGCCGTTGAACTTGAATTGTCCAATTTCTCACACCTATTGATTTCGGATCGAGCCCCAAACTTGGGCAACATCATAATATGGTGGGAGGAGTCATTTGGTGAGTTTTGAGTGAAATCCAATCGCTAGAAGTATGGAATACACCAACCACTCCAATTAGGAACGAACAGCCGTTGAACTTGAATTGTCCAATTTGGAAGACCTATTGATTTCAGATCGAGCCCAAAACTTGGACGACATCATAATATGGTGGGAGGAGTCATTTGGTGAGTTTTGAGTGATATCCAATCGCTAGAAGTATGGAATACACCAACCACTCCAATTCGGAACGAACTGCCGTTGAACTTGAATTGTCCAATTTGGAACACCTATTGATTTCGGATCGAAACCATAACTTGGGCAACATCATAATATGGTGGGAGGAGTCATTTGGTGAGTTTTGAGTGAAATCCAAACGCTAGAAGTATGGAATACACCAACCACACCAGTTAGGAACGAACTGCCGTTGAACTTGAATTATCCAATTTGGAACACCTATTGATTTCGGATCGAGCCCAAAACTTGGGCAACATCATAATATGGTGGGAGGAGTCATTTGCTGAGTTTTTAGTGAAATCCAATCGCTAGATGTATGGAATACACCAACCACTCCAATTAGGAACAAATTGTCGTTGAAATTGAGTTGACCAATTTGTCACACCTATTGATTTCGGATCGAGCCCAAAACTTGGGCAACCTCATAATATGCTGGGAGGAGTCATTTGGTGAGTTTTAAGTGAAATCCAATCGCTAGAAGTATGGAATACACCAACCACTCCAGTTAGGAACGAACTGCCGTTGAACTTGAATTGTCCAATTTGGAACACCTATTGATTTCGGATCAAGCCCAAAACTTGGGCAACATCATAATATGGTGGTTGGAGTCATTTGGTGAGTTTTGAGGGAAATCCAATCGCTAGAAGTATGGAATACACCAACCACTCCAATTAGGAACGAACTGCCGTTGAACTTGAATTGTCCAATTTGGAACACCTATTGATTTCGGATCGAGCCCAAAACTTGGGCGACATCATAATATGGTGGGAGGAGTCATTTGGTGAGTTTTGAGTCAAATCCAATCGCTAGAAGTATGGAATGCACCAACCACTCCAATTCGGAACGAACTGCCGTTGAACTTGAATTGTCCAATTTGGAACACCTATTGATTTCGGATCGAGACCATAACTTGGGCAACATCATAATATGGTGGGAGGAGTCATTTGGTGAGTTTTGAGTGAAATACAAACGCTAGAAGTATAGAATACACCAACCACTCCAATTAGGAACGAACTGCCGTTGAACTTGAATTGTCCAATTTCTCACACCTATTGATTTCGGATCGAGCCCCAAACTTGGGCAACATCATAATATGGTGGGAGGAGTCATTTGGTGAGTTTTGAGTGAAATCCAATCGCTAGAAGTATGGAATACAACAACCACTCCAATTAGGAACGAACTGCCGTTGAACTTGAATTGTCCAATTTGGAAGACCTATTGATTTCAGATCGAGCCCAAAACTTGGACGACATCATAATATGGTGGGAGGAGTCATTTGGTTAGTTTTGAGTGATATCCAATCGCTAGAAGTATGGAATACACCAACCACTCCAATTCGGAACGAACTGCCGTTGAACTTGAATTGTTCAATTTGGAACACCTATTGATTTCGGATCGAGACCATAACTTGGGCAACATCATAATATGGTGGGAGGAGTCATTTGGTGAGTTTTGAGTGAAATCCAAACGCTAGAAGTATGGAATACACCAACCACACCAGTTAGGAACGAACTGCCGTTGAACTTGAATTATCCAATTTGGAACACCTATTGATTTCGGATCGTGCCCAAAACTTGGGCAACATCATAATATGGTGGGAGGAGTCATTTGCTGAGTTTTTAGTGAAATCCAATCGCTAGATGATCGGTTCATAATTGTATATCATTTTGTACCCTTCTAGCTTATGATTTGGCTATGTGTTTGAGTTAAACTTGTGCTTTTAATCCTTTTTGTGTTTATCTTTCAGTTAATTGACATTTAGGTAACAATGATGACTTTGGATAGGAAATGATGCAATCCATGCATGTTAAGGCTTGATTTGGGTGAATGGAAGAAGGGCTTAAAGACAAACACATTTTGGCTACAACTCCTTTCCAGCCCAATTTCGTAGGTCAGCTTCTTGGCCTTGGATCAGCATGCTATGGGGCTTGGATGAGGTGAAGATCTTCATGAAACTTGTTCCAATGGGTGTCTAGTACAACATATCCAAATTTCAGCCCAATTGGACATTTGTGGAGTGCTCAGCCCGCCCAACACTCAACCCTGCTCAGGAGGATTTGCAGCTGCCAGCTTTGTCATGTGCCTCCATGTGCCTCACCCATGCTGCAACTGACTTTGGATCCAACATAATGAGTGAAGTGGGGAGGCATTCCAGCTATGAAATTCTAAAGGATCAAGTTGGTACATGCTGGAGTTATTATAGAGAAAGCATGTGCATGCATGTAAAGCATAAATGAAATGAAGTCAATTCCAGTCTCTGTTCGGCAGCCAAATTGCAAGGCCCAAAACGCATACTTCTACTGCTCCGATGGGAATACTTTCTTCATAGAAGTTGTTCCAATGGGTGTCTACTACAACATATCCAGATTTGAGCCCCATTGGATAAGTTTTGAAACCTCTGGCCTTCCTACACCAAGTCTGGTTCAGAAGACTCGTTTTTGTTCAACAACCAAAAGAAGACCACATGGGTTGGCAGCAAAAGGCAGCCACAATTGATCACCTTTGATCCCATGTGAAGAAAGCTTGAGGTGCAGCAAAAGAAGTATGGGATGGGATTGATTCCAACCACACTAACATAGACAAGATGAAGTGGGAGTTATGGGTTGTATTAAATGAGGAATGGTGGTGTTGGATTTCATCATGATGTTCCTCCCTCTTAGCCCTATAAATAGAGGAGTCTTCAAGCTACAAAATTCACTTCAGCCATCCTCCACACTTCCATCATCCAGAAATCATCCTCATACATTCCCACAACCCCAAACACTCAAGCAATCAACCCAATACTCTAAACTGCCCCAAAATCACCAAAACAGCTCCAGAAAACCTCCCTTCCATTTCCCTACGAATTTCCTCTTTCTCATCCATCACCACTCACTCAAGCTCATCTCAAATCACCTCCATATCCTTCATACATCCTTCTAGACGTGGAGAAGCTCTTGGAGAAGCATTGGACACTACAAGAACTTCAGAAAAGGGTTTTTCTACTCTTATGGAATTCATTATGTTTTCCCATTTCTATTTTAGTTTCTTTTCCATTATGAGTAACTAAATCCATAACTAGGGCTTCGATGTAACCTAACATGAATATTCTGGGTTTATAAGTTTGGAGTTTCAAGTTTGATTCATGATTCATGTTCTTATTCATTATGCTTATAAGTTAACATGCTTGTTTGAATGATTGATCACCATTAGAACTTGTTTGTTAACTATCTTGGTTTGAATTAAGAGTAGACACCATGCTTTAATTCGAATTGAACTATGAATAGGAAGAGTATGTATGGACATTCGACAACAGGGATTAGATACATGCTTGGTTGTTTAAATTGTTCTTCTATGCTTAATGGGTTCCTAATGCTTAATTTTAGGTTAGACAACAAATGATCAAATTAGGGAATTAGGAACACAAGGTTAGGATCAAACACCATGGCCTAATCATACTTTAGCTAGAATCAATCTTTGAATCTGAATTAGACTTGTTACTTGACTCCATATAACCCAGAATTGAATTGTTATGGTGATTCGAATGCCCTAGTCTCCAAATCTGTTTTCCAACTCTTAAAACCACTCTTTGTTACACTTGTTTATTTGCTTCCATTCGCAAGTTCAGTTTGCTCACTTCCTTTCACAATCACAATCACTCTCACTTTAATTTCTGTTTTAGACTTAACTTCCTAACTTCTTGAATTCGGTAATCTACGTACATAACTAATTTAAACTTCTCAGTCTTCGTGGGTACGACCTCGTACTTGTCTTGCTATATTACTAATTGCCCCGTACAATTGCGAGTTAACATAATAATTAACAACAAATTTTGGCGCCGTTGCCGGGGACTGAACGAAAGTTCTTCCCTGGTTATGTGCCCAAGGTTACCCTATTCTTTTTAGTGTTTCTAATTAATCTAATTTTCTGTTTCAGGTAGTTTATGTCTAAAAGACCGTTCCTTGAACAAGTGAGGTCTTCGTTCCAACGCTCCAGATCTTTGAACGCAGGACCATCGTTGCAACCCAACCGGGTGATCTCTGAAGTTCATAATCGTCTAGAAAGAGAGTTGTCAACTGCAAAAGAGCAAGCTCTTGCCACATTTACAAGTATTGCTCTCCACACTGAACTTCCTGGTTCTTCACCTTCAAATTCGGAAGCAAGTTCAGACCAAGAAGAAGAAGAAGAGATGGCTGCCAATGAGTTCATGGGAGAACTTGATATCCCAACAATTCCAGCATCTCCTTCAAGCATTTTGCTGCCCACTGTAGCTCGAAATTATGAGCTTAAATCTTCTCATCTTAATATGCTGCCTTCCTTTTATGGTTTACCTAATGAAGATCCATTAACTCATATAAAGGATATTTTTAATGTTGTGAGTTCTTTTCCCTTGACAGGTGTGACAGAAGATCAACTTCGAATGAGAGTGTTTCCATACACTTTGAAGGATAAGGCGAAATATTGGTTGAATTCTTTGAAGCCTGGTTCACTCACTACATGGGCTGCCATTCAAAAGAAGTTCTTGGAGAAATACTTCTCCACGCAAAAGACCGACATGCTTAGGGATAAGATCCTGTTATTTGCACAGCAAGATGATGAATCGTTTTGTGAAGCATGGGAGAGATTCAATGGGCTGCTCAACCAATGTCCTCATCATGGGATTTCGGATCGAGCCCAAAACTTGGGCAACATCATAATATGGTGGGAGGAGTCATTTGGTGAGTTTTGAGTGAAATCCAATCGCTAGAAGTGTGGAATACACGAACCACTCCAATTAGGAACGAACTGCCAATGAACTTGAATTGTCCAATTTCTCAAACCTATTGATTTCGGATCGAGCCCCAAACATGGGCAACATCATAATATGGTGGGGGGAGTCATTTGGTGAGTTTTGAGTGAAATCCAATCGCTAGAAGTATGGAATACACTAACCACTCCAATTAGGAACGAACTGCCAATGAACTTGAATTGTCCAATTTCTCACACCTATTGATTTCGGATCGAGCCCCAAACAAGGGCAACATCATAATATGGTGGGGGGAGTCATTTGGTGAGTTTTGAGTGAAATCCAATCGCTAGAAGTATGGAATACACTAACCACTCCAATTAGGAACGAACTGCCGTTGAACTTGAATTGTCCAATTTGGAACACCTATTGATTTCGGATCGAGCCCAAAACTTGGGCAACAACATAATGTCCTGGGAGGAGTCATTCGGTGAGTTTTGAGTGAAATCCAATCGCTAGAAGTATGGAATACACCAACCACTCCGGTTAGGAACGAACTGCCGTTGAACTTGAATTGTCCAATTTGGAATACCTATTGATTTCGGATCGAGCCCAAAACTTGGGCAACATCATAATATGGTGGGAGGAGTCATTTGGTGAGTTTTTAGTGAAATCCAATCGCTAGAAGTATGGAATACACCAACCAATCCAATTAGGAATGAACTACCGTTGAACTTGAATTGTCCAATTTCTCATACCTATTTATTTCGAATCGAGCCCAAAACCTGGGCAACATCATAATATGGTGGGAGGAGTCATTTGGGGAGTTTTGAGAGAAATCCAATCACTAGAAGTATGGAATACACCAACCACTCCAATTAGGAACAAACTGTCGTTGAAATTGAATTGACCAATTTCTCACACCTATTGATTTCGGATCGAGCCCAAAACTTGGGCAACCTCATAATATGGTGGGAGGAGTCATTTGTTGAGTTTTGAGTGAAATCCAATCGCTAGAAGTATGGAATACACCAACCACTCCAGTTAGGAACGAACTGCCGTTGAACTTGAATTGTCCAATTTGGAACACCTATTGATTTCGGATCGAGCCCAAAACTTGGGCAACATCATAATATGGTGGGAGGAGTCATTTGGTGAGTTTTGAGTGAAATCCAATCGCTAGAAGTATGGAATACACCAACCACTCCAATTAGGAACGAACTGCTATTGAACTTGAATTGTCCAATTTGGGACACCTATTTATTTCGGATCGTGCCCAAAACTTGGGCAACATCATAATATGGTGGGAGGAGTCATTTGGTGAGTTTTTAGTGAAATCCAATCGCTAGACGTATGGAATACACCAACCACTCCAATTAGGAACAAACTGTCGTTGAAATTGAATTGACCAATTTCTCACACCTATTGATTTCGGATCGAGCCCAAAACTTGGGCAACCTCATAATATGGTGGGAGGAGTCATTTGTTGAGTTTTGAGTGAAATCCAATCGCTAGAAGTATGGAATACACCAACCACTCCAGTTAGGAACGAACTGCCGTTGAACTTGAATTGTCCAATTTGGAGCACCTATTGATTTCGGATCGAGCCCAAAACTTGGGCAACATCATAATATGGTGGGAGGAGTCATTTGGTGAGTTTTGAGTGAAATCCAATCGCTAGAAGTATGGAATACACCAACCACTCCAATTAGGAACGAACTGCCGTTGAACTTGAATTGTCCAATTTCTCACACCTATTGATTTTGGATCGAGCCCAAAACTTGGGCAACATCATAATATGGTGGGAGGAGTCATTTGGTGAGTTTTGAGTAAAATCCAATCGCTAGAAGTATGGAATACACCAACCACTCCAATTAGGAATGAACTGCCGTTGAACTTGAATTGTCCAATTTGGAACACCTATTGACTTCGGATCGAGCCCAAAACTTGGGCAACATCATAATACGGTGGGATGAGTCACTTGGTGAGTTTTGAGGGAAATCCAATCGCTAGAAGTATGGAATACACCAACCACTCCAATTAGGAATGAACTGCCGTTGAACTTGAATTGTCCAATTTCTCATACCTATTGATTTCGAATCGAGCCCAAAACCTGGGCAACATCATAATATGGTGGGAGGAGTCATTTGGGGAGTTTTGAGTGAAATCCAATCACTAGAAGTATGGAATACACCAACCACTCCAATTAGGACCGAACTGTCGTTGAACTTGAATTGTCCAATTTCTCACACATATTGATTTCGGATGGAACCCCAAACTTGTGCAACAACATAATATGGTATGAGGAGTCATTTGGTGAGTTTTGAGTGAAATCCAATCGTTAGAAGTATGGAATACACCAACCACCCCAATTAGGAAAGAACTGCCATTGAACTTGAATTGTCCAATTTGGAACACCTATTGATTTCGGATCGACCCCAAAACTTAGGCAACATCATAATATGGCGGGAGAAGTCATTTGGTGAGTTTTCAGTGAAATCCAATCGCTAGAAGTATGGAATACACCAACCACTCCAATTGGGAACGAACTGCCGTTGAACTTGAATTGTCCAATTTGGAACACCAATTGATTTCGGATCGAGACCAAAACTTGAGCAACATCGTAATACGGTGGGAGGAGTCATTTGGTGAGTTTTGAGTGAAATCCAATCGCTAGAAGTGTGGAATACACCAACCACTCCAATTAGGAACGAACTGCCGTTGAACTTGAATTGTCCAATTTCTCACACCTATTGATTTCGGATCGAGCCCCAAACTTGGGCAACATCATAATATGGTGGGAGGAGTCATTTGGTGAGTTTTGAGTGAAATCCAATCGCTAGAAGAATGGAATACACCAACCACTCCAATTAGGAACGAACTGCCGTTGAACTTGAATTGTCCAATTTGGAACACCTATTGATTTCAGATCGAGCCCAAAACTTGGGCGACATCGTAATATGGTGGGAGGAGTCATTTGGTGAGTTTTGAGTGAAATCCAATCGCTAGAAGTATGGAATACACCAACCACTCCAATTCGGAAAGAACTGCCGTTGAACTTGAATTGTCCAATTTGGAACACCTATTGATTTCGGATCGAGACCATAACTTGGGCAACATCATAATATGGTGGGAGGAGTCATTTGGTGAGTTTTGAGTGAAATCCAATGGCTAGAAGTATAGAATACACCAACCACTACAATTTTGAACGAACTGCCGTTGATCTTGAATTGTCCAATTTCTCACACCAATTGATTTCGGATCGAGCCACAAACTTGGGCAACATCATAATATGGTGGGAGGAGTGATTTGGTGAGTTTTGAGTGAAATCCAATCGCTAGAAGTATGGAATACACCAACCACTCCTGTTAGGAACGAACAGCCGTTGAACTTGAATTGTCCAATTCGGAACACCTATTGATTTCGGATCGAGCCCAGAACTTGGGCAACATCATAATATGGTGGGAGGAGTCATTTGGTGAGTTTTGAGTGAAATCCAATCGCTAGAAGTATGGAATACACCAACCACTCCAATTAGGAATGAACTGCCGTTGAACTTGAATTGTCCAATTTGGAACACCTATTGACTTCGGATCGAGCCCAAAACTTGGGCAACATCATAATACGGTGGGAGGAGTCACTTGGTGAGTTTTGAGGGAAATCCAATCGCTAGAAGTATGGAATACACCAACCACTCCAATTAGGAATGAACTGCCGTTGAACTTGAATTGTCCAATTTCTCATACCTATTGATTTCGAATCGAGCCCAAAACCTGGGCAACATCATAATATGGTGGGAGGAGTCATTTGGGGAGTTTTGAGTGAAATCCAATCACTAGAAGTATGGAATACACCAACCACTCCAATTAGGACCGAACTGTCGTTGAACTTGAATTGTCCAATTTCTCACACATATTGATTTCGGATGGAACCCCAAACTTGTGCAACAACATAATATGGTATGAGGAGTCATTTGGTGAGTTTTGAGTGAAATCCAATCGTTAGAAGTATGGAATACACCAACCACCCCAATTAGGAAAGAACTGCCATTGAACTTGAATTGTCCAATTTGGAACACCTATTGATTTCGGATCGAGCCCAAAACTTAGGCAACATCATAATATGGCGGGAGAAGTCATTTGGTGAGTTTTGAGTGAAATCCAATCGCTAGAAGTATGGAATACACCAACCACTCCAATTGGGAACGAACTGCCGTTGAACTTGAATTGTCCAATTTGGAACACCAATTGATTTCGGATCGAGACCAAAACTTGAGCAACATCGTAATACGGTGGGAGGAGTCATTTGGTGAGTTTTGAGTGAAATCCAATCGCTAGAAGTGTGGAATACACCAACCACTCCAATTCGGAACGAACTGCCGTTGAACTTGAATTGTCCAATTTCTCACACCTATTGATTTCGGATCGAGCCCCAAACTTGGGCAACATCATAATATGGTGGGAGGAGTCATTTGGTGAGTTTTTAGTGAAATCCAATCGCTAGAAGTATGGAATACACCAACCACTCCAATTAGGAACGAACTGCCGTTGAACTTGAATTGTCCAATTTGGAACACCTATTGATTTCAGATCGAGCCCAAAACTTGGGCGACATCGTAATATGGTGGGAGGAGTCATTTGGTGAGTTTTGAGTGAAATCCAATCGCTAGAAGTATGGAATACACCAACCACTCCAATTCGGAAAGAACTGCCGTTGAACTTGAATTGTCCAATTTGGAACACCTATTGATTTCGGATCGAGACCATAACTTGGGCAACATCATAATATGGTGGGAGGAGTCATTTGGTGAGTTTTGAGTGAAATCCAATGGCTAGAAGTATAGAATACACCAACCACTACAATTTTGAACGAACTGCCGTTGATCTTGAATTGTCCAATTTCTCACACCAATTGATTTCGGATCGAGCCACAAACTTGGGCAACATCATAATATGGTGGGAGGAGTGATTTGGTTAGTTTTGAGTGAAATCCAATCGCTAGAAGTATGGAATACACCAACCACTCCTGTTAGGAACGAACAGCCGTTGAACTTGAATTGTCCAATTCGGAACACCTATTGATTTCGGATCGAGCCCAAAACTTGGGCAACATCATAATATGGTGGGAGGAGTCATTTGGTGAGTTTTGAGTGAAATCCAAGCGCTAGAAGTATGGAATACACCAACCACTCCAGTTAGGAACAAACTGTCGTTGAAATTGAATTGACCAATTTCTCTCACCTATTGATTTCGGATCGAGCCCAAAACTTGGGCAACCTCATAATATGGTGGGAGGAGTCATTTGGTGAGTTTTGAGTGAAATCCAATCGCTAGAAGTGTGGAATACACCAACCACTCCAGTTAGGAACGAACTGCCGTTGAACTTGAATTGTCCAATTTGGAACACCTATTGATTTCGGATCGAGCCCAAAACTTGGGCAACATCATAATATGGTGGGAGGAGTCATTTGGTGAGTTTTGAGTGAAATCCAATCGCTAGAAGTATGGAATACACCAACCACTCCAGTTAGGAACGAACTGCCGTTGAACTTGAATTGTCCAATTTGGAACACCAATTGATTTCGGATCGAGACCAGAACTTGGGCAACATCGTAATATGGTGGGAGGAGTCATTTGGTGAGTTTTGAGTGAAATCCAATCGCTAGAAGTGTGGAATACACCAACCACTCCAATTAGGAACGAACTGCCGTTGAACTTGAATTGTCTAATTTGGAACACCTATTGATTTCGGATCAAGCCCAAAACTTGGGCAACATCATAATATGGTGGGAGGAGTCATTTGGTGAGTTTTGAGTGAAATCCGATCGCTAGAAGTATGGAATACACCAACCACTCCAATTAGGAACGAACTGCCGTTGAACTTGAATTGTCCAATTTCGCACACCTATTGATTTCGGATCGAGCCCAAAACTTGGGCAACATCGTAATATGGTGGGAGGAGTCATTTGGTGAGTTTTAAGTGACATCCAATCGCTAGAAGTATGGAATCCACAAACCACTCCAATTAGGAACGAACCGCCGTTGAACTTGAATTGTCCAATTTGGAACACGTATTGATTTCGGGTCGAGCCCAAAACTTGGGCAACAACATAATGTGGTGGGAGGAGTCATTTGGTGAGTTTTGAGTGAAATCCAATCGCTAGAAGTATGGAATACACCAACCACTCTAATTAGGAACGAACTGCCGTTGAACTTGAATTGTCCAATTTCTCACACCTATTGATTTCGGATCGAAACCAAAACTTGGGCAACATCATAATATGGTGGGAGAAGTCACTTGGTGAGTTTTGAGTGAAATCCAATCGCTAGAAGTATGGAATACACCAACCACTCCAATTAGGAATGAACTGCCGTTGAACTTGAATTGTCCAATTCCTCATACCTATTTATTTCGAATCGAGCCCAAAACCTGGGCAACATCATAATATGGTGGGAGGAGTCATTTGGGGAGTTTTGAATGAAATCCAATCACTAGAAGTATGGAATACACCAACCACTCCAATTAGGACCGAACTGTCGTTGAACTTGAATTGTCCAATTTCTCACACATATTGATTTCGGATGGAACGCCAAACTTGTGCAACAACATAATATGGTGGGAGGAGTCATTTGGTGAGTTTTGAGTGAAATCGAATCGTTAGAAGTATGGAATACACCAACCACCCCAATTAGGAACGAACTGCCATTGAACTTGAATTGTCCAATTTGGAACACCTATTGATTTCGGATCGAGCCCAAAACTTAGGCAACATCATAATATGGCGGGAGAAGTCATTTGGTGAGTTTTGAGTGAAATCCAATCGCTAGAAGTGTGGAATACACCAACCACTCCAATTAGGAACGAACTGCCGTTGAACTTGAATTGTCCAATTTCTCACACCTATTGATTTCGGATCGAGCCCCAAACTTGGGCAACATCATACTATGGTGGGAGGAGTCATTTGGTGAGTTTAGAGTGAAATCCAATCGCTAGAAGTGTGGAATACACCAACCACTCCAATTAGGAACGAACTGCCGTTGAACTTGAATTGTCCAATTTGGAACACCTATTGATTTCGGATCAAGCCCAAAACTTGGGCAACATCATAATATGGTGGGAGGAGTCATTTGGTGAGTTTTGAGTGAAATCCGATCGCTAGAAGTATGGAATACACCAACCACTCCAATTAGGAACGAACTGCCGTTGAACTTGAATTGTCCAATTTCGCACACCTATTGATTTCGGATCGAGCCCAAAACTTGGGCAACATCGTAATATGGTGGGAGGAGTCATTTGGTGAGTTTTAAGTGAAATCCAATCGCTAGAAGTATGGAATCCACAAACCACTCCAATTAGGAACGAACCGCCGTTGAACTTGAATTGTCCAATTTGGAACACGTATTGATTTCGGGTCGAGCCCAAAACTTGGGCAACAACATAATGTGGTGGGAGGAGTCATTTGGTGAGTTTTGAGTGAAATCCAATCGCTAGAAGTATGGAATACACCAACCACTCCAATTAGGAACGAACTGCCGTTGAACTTGAATTGTCCAATTTCTCACACCTATTGATTTCGGATCGATCCCAAAACTTGGGCAACATCATAATATGGTGGGAGGAGTCACTTGGTGAGTTTTGAGTGAAATCCAATCGCTAGAGGTATGGAATACACCAACCACTCCAATTAGGAATGAACTGCCGTTGAACTTGAATATTCCAACATCTCATACCTATTGATTTCGAATCGAGCCCAAAACCTGGGCAACATCATAATATGGTGGGAGGAGTCATTTGGGGAGTTTTGAGTGAAATCCAATCACTAGAAGTATGGAATACACCAACCACTCCAATTAGGACCGAACTGTCGTTGAACTTGAATTGTCCAATTTCTCACACATATTGATTTCGGATGGAACCCCAAACTTGTGCAACAACATAATATGGTGGGAGGAGTCATTTGGTGAGTTTTGAGTGAAATCGAATCGTTAGAAGTATGGAATACACCAACCACCCCAATTAGGAACGAACTGCCATTGAACTTGAATTGTCCAATTTGGAACACCTATTGATTTCGGATCGAGCCCAAAACTTGGGCAACATCATAATATGGCGGGAGAAGTCATTTGGTGAGTTTTGAGTGAAATCCAAACGCTAGAAGTATGGACTACAACAACCACTCCAATTAGGAAGGAACTGCCGTTGAACTTGAATTGTCCAATTTTGCACACCTATTGATTTCGGATCGAGACCAAAACTTGGGGAACAACATAATATGGTGGTAGGAGTCATTTGGTGAGTTTTGAGTGAAATCCAATCGCTAGAAGTATGGAATACACCAACCACTCCAATTAGGAACGAACTGCCGTTGAATTGTCCAATTTGGAACACCTATTGATTTCGGATCGAGCCCAAAACTTGGGCGACATCATAATATGGTGGCAGGAGTCATTTGGTGAGTTTTGAGTGAAATCCAATCGCTAGAAGTATGGAATACACCAACCCCTCCAATTAGGAACGAACTGCCGTTGAACTTGAATTGTCCAATTTGGAACGCCTATTGATTTAAGAGCGAGACCAAAACTTGGGCAACATCATAATATGGTGGGAGAAGTCTTTTGGGGAGTTTTGAGTGAAATCCAATCGCTAGAAGTATAGAATACACCAACCACTCTAATTAGGAACGAACTGCCGTTGAACTTGAATTGTTCAATTTCTCATCCCTATTGATTTCAGATCGAGCCCCAAACTTGGGCAACATCATAATATGGTGGGAGGAGTCATTTAGTGAGTTTTGAGTGAAATCCAATCGCTAGAAGTATGGAATACAACAACCACTCCAATTAGGAACGAACTGCCGTTGTACTTGAATTGTCCAATTTCTCACACCTATTGATTTCGGAGCGAGCCCAAAACTTGGGCAACATCATAATATCGTGGGAGGAGTCATTTGGTGAGTTTTGAGTGAAATCCAATCGCTAGAAGTATGGAATACACCAACCACTCCAATTAGGAACGAACTGCCGTTGAATTGTCCAATTTGGAACACCTATTGATTTCTTATCGAGACCATAACTTGGGCAACATCATAATATCGTGGGAGGAGTCATTTGGTGAGTTTTCAGTGAAATCCAATCGCTAGAAGTATGGAATACACCAACCACTCCATTTAGGAACGAACTGCCGGTGAACTTGAATTGTCCAATTTGGAACACCTATTGATTTCGGATCGAGCCCAAAACTTGGGCAACAAAATAATATAGTGGGAGGAGTCATTTGGTGAGTTTTGAGTGAAATCCAATCGCTAGAAGTATGGAATACACCAACCACTCCACTTAGGAACGAACTGCCGTTGAACTTGAATTGTCCAATTTCTCACACCTATTGATTTCGGATCGAGCCCAAAACTTGGGTAACATCATAATATGGTTGGAGGAGTCATTTGGTAAGTTTTGAGTGAAATCCAATCGCTAGATGTATGGAATACACCAACCATTCCAATTTGGAACGAACTGCTGTTGAACTTGAATTGTCCAATTTGTAACACCTATTGATTTCGGATCGAGCCCAAAACTTGGGCAACATCATAATATGGTGGGAGGAGTCATTTGGTGAGTTTTGAGTGAAATCCAATCGCTAGAAGTATGGAATACACCAACCACTCCAATTAGGAACGAACTGCCGTTGAACTTGAATTGTCCAATTTCTCACACCTATTGATTTCGGAGCGAGCCCAAAACTTGGGCAACATCATAATATGGTGGGAGGAGTCATTTGGTGAGTTTTGAGTGAAATCCAATCGCTAGAAGTATGCAATACACCAACCACTCCAATTAGGAACGAACTGCCGTTGAACTTGAATTGTCCAATTTCTCACACCTATTGATTTCGGAGCGAGCCCAAAACTTGGGCAACATCATAATATGGTGGGAGGAGTCATTTGGTGAGTTTTGAGTGAAATCCAATCGCTAGAAGTATGGAATACACCAACCACTCCAATTAGGAACGAACTGCCGTTGAACTTGAATTGTCCAATTTCTCACACCTATTGATTTCGGAGCGAGCCCAAAACTTGGGCAACATCATAATATGGTGGGAGGAGTCATTTGGTGAGTTTTGAGTGAAATCCAATCGCTAGAAGTATGCAATACACCAACCACTCCAATTAGGAACGAACTGCCGTTGAACTTGAATTGTCCAATTTCTCACACCTACTGATTTCGGATCGGGCCCAAAACTTGGGCAACATCCTGATATGGTGGGAGGAGTCATTTGGTGGGTTTTGAGTGAAATCCATTCGCTAGAAGTATGGAATACACCAACCACTCCAATTAGGAACGAACTGCCGTTGAACTTGAATTGTCCAATTTCTCAAACCTATTGATTTCGGATGGAACCCCAAACTTGGGCAACATCATAATATGGTGGGAGGAGTCATTTGGTGAGTTTTGAGTGAAATCCAATCGCTAGACGTATGGAATACACCGACCACTCCAATTAGGCACAAACTGCCGTTCAACTTGAATTGTCCGATTGGAACACCTTTTAATTTCGGATCGAGACCAAAACTTGGGCAACATCATAATATGGTGGGAGGAGTCATTTAGTGAGTTTTGAGTGAAATCCAATCGCTAGAAGTATGGAATACACCAACCACTCCAATTAGGAACGAACTGCCGTTGAACTTGAATTGTCCAATTTCTCACACCTATTGATTTCGGATCGAGCCCCAAACTTGGGCAACATCGTAATATGGTGGGAGGGGTCATTTGGTGAGTTTTGAGTGAAATCCAATCACTAGAGGTACGGAATACACCGACCCCTCCAATTTGGAACGAACTGCTGTTGAACTTGAATTGTCCAATTTGGAACACCTATTGATTTCGGATCGCGCCCAAAACTTGGGCAACATCATAATATGGTGGGAGGAGTCATTTGGTGATTTTTGAGTGAAATCCAATTGCTAGAAGTGTGGAATACACCCTCCACTCCAATTAGGAACGAACTGCCGTTGAACTTGAATTGTCCAATTTCTCACACCTATTGATTTCGGATCGAGCCCAAAACTTGGGCAACATCATAATATGGTGGGGGGAGTCATTTGGTGAGTTTTGAGTGAAATCCAATCGCTAGAAGTATGGAATACACCGACCACTCCAATTAGGAACGAATTGCCATTGAACTTGAATTGTCCAATTTCTCACACCTATTGATTTCGGATCGAGCCCAAGACTTGGGCAACATCATAATATGGTGGGAGGAGTCATTTGATGAGTTTTGAGTGAAATCCAATCGCAAGAGGTATGGAATACACCAACCACTCCAATTAGGAACGAACTGCCGTTGAACTTGAATTGTCTAATTTCTCACACCTACTGATTTCGGATCGGGCCCAAAACTTGGGCAACATCCTAATATGGTGGGAGGAGTCATTTGGTGGGTTTTGAGTGAAATCCATTCGCTAGAAGTATGGAATACACCAACCACTCCAATTAGGAACGAACTGCCGTTGAACTTGAATTGTCCAATTTCTCACACCTATTGATTTCGGATCGGGCCCAAAACTTGGGCAACATCATAATATGGTGGGAGGAGTCATTTGGTGAGTTTTGAGTGAAATCCAATCGCTAGAAGTACGGAATACACCAACCACTGCAATTAGGAACGAACTGCCGTTGAACTTGAATTGTCCAATTTGGAACACGTATTGATTTCGGATCGAGCCCAAAACTTGGGCAACATCGTAATATGGTGGGAGGAGTGATTTGGTGAGTTTTGAGTGAAATCCAATCGCTAGAAGTATGGAATACACCAACCACTCCAATTCAGAACGAACTGCCGTTGAACTTGAATTGTCCAATTTGGAACAGCTATTGATTTTGGATCGACCCCAAAACTTGGGCAACATCATAATATGGTGGGAGGAGTCATTTGGTGAGTTTTGAGTGAAATCCAATCGCTAGAAGTATGGAATACACCAACCACTCCAATTAGGAACGAACTGCCGTTGAACTTGAATTGTCCAATTTCTCAAACCTATTGATTTCGGATGGAACCCCAAACTTGTGCAACAACATAATATGATGGGAGGAGTCATTTGGTGAGTTTTGAGTGAAATCCAATCGCTAGAAGTATGGAATACACCAACCACTCCAATTAGGAACGCACTGCCATTGAACTTGAATTGTCCAATTTGGAACACCTATTGATTTCGGATCGAGCCCAAAACTTGGGCAACATCATAATATGGTGGGAGGAGTCATTTGGTGAGTTTTGAGTGAAATCCAATCGCTAGAAGTATGGAATACACCAACCACTCCAATTAGGAACGAAGTGCCATTGAACTTGAATTGTCCAATTTGGAACACCTATTGATTTCGGATCGAGCCCAAAACTTGGGCAACATCATAATATGGTGGGAGGAGTCATTTGGTGAGTTTTGAGTGAAATCCAATCGCTAGAAGTATGGAATACACCAACCACTCCAATTAGGAACGAACTGCCATTGAACTTGAATTGTCCAATTTGGAACACCTATTGATTTCGGATCGAGCCCAAAACTTGGGCAACATCATAATATGGTGGGAGGAGTCATTTGGTGAGTTTTGAGTGAAATCCAATCGCTAGAAGTATGGAATACACCAACCACTCCAATTAGGAACGAAGTGCCGTTGAATTTGAATTGTCCAATTTCTCACACCTATTGATTTCGGATGGAACCCCAAACTTGTGCAACATCATAATATGATGGGAGGAGTCATTTGGTGAGTTTTGAGTGAAATCCAATCGCTAGAAGTATGGAATACACCAACCACTCCAATTAGGAACGCACTGCCGTTGAACTTGAATTGTCCAATTTCTCACACCTATTGATTTCGGATCGGGCCCAAAACTTGGGAAACATCATAATATGGTGGGAGGAGTCGTTTGGTGAGTTTTGAGTGAAATCCAATCGCTAGAAGTATGTAATACACCAACAACTCCAATTCGGAACGAACTGCTGTTGAACTTAAGTTGTCCAATTTCTCACACCTATTGAGTTCGGATCGAGCCCAAAACTTGGGCAACAACATAATATGGTGGGAGGAGTCATTTGGTGAGTTTTGAGTGAAATCCAATCGCTAGAAGTATGGAATACACCAACCACTCCAATTAGGAACGAACTGCCGTTGAACTGGAATTGTCCAATTTCTCACACCTATTGATTTCGGATCGGGCCCAAAACTTGGGCAACAACATAATATCGTGGGAGGAGTCGTTTGGTGACTTTTGAGTGAAATCCAATCGCTAGAAATATGTAATACACCAACCACTCCAATTAGGAACAAACTGCCATTGAACTTGAATTGTCCAATTTCTCACACCTATTGATTTCGGATCGTGCCCAAGACTTGGGCAACATCATAATATGGTGGGAGGAGTCATTTGGTGAGTTTTGAGTGAAATCCAATCGCAAGAGGTATGGAATACACCAACCACTCCAGTCAGGAATGAACTGCCGTTGAACTTGAATTGTCTAATTTCTCACACCTATTGACTTCGTATCGGGCCCAAAACTTGGGCAACAACATAATATCATGGGAGGAGTCGTTTGGTGAGTTTTGAGTGAAATCCAATCGCTAGAAGTATGTAATACACCAACCACTCCAATTAGGAACGAACTGCCGTTGAACTTGAATTGTCCAATTTCTCACACCTATTGATTTCGGATCGAGCCCAAAAGTTGGGCAACATCATAATATGGTGGGGGGAGTCGTTTGGTGAGTTTTGAGTGAAATCCAATCGCTAGAAGTGTGGAATACACCAACCACTCCAATTAGGAACGAACTGTCATTGAACTTTAATTGTCCAATTTGGAACACCTATTGATTTCGGATCGAGCCCAAAACTTGGGCAACATCATAATATGGTGGGAGGAGTCATTTGGTGAGTTTTTAGTGAAACCCAATCGCTAGATGTATGGAATACACCAACCACTCCAATTAGGAACGAACTGCCGTTGAACTTGAATTGTCCAATTTCTCACACCTATTGATTTCGGATCGAGCCCAAAACTTGGGCAACATCATAATATGGTGGGGGGAGTCGTTTGGTGTGTTTTGAGTGAAATCCAATCGCTAGAAGTATGGAATACACCAACCACTCCAATTAGGAACGAACTGCCGTTGAACTTGAATTGTCCAATTTCTCACACCTATTGATTTCGGATCGGGCCCAAAACTTGGGCAACAACATAATATCGTGGGAGGAGTCATTTGGTGAGTTTTGAGTGAAATACAATCGCTAGAAGTATGGAATACACCAACCACTCCAATTAGGAACGAACTGCCGTTGAACTTGAATTGTCCAATTTCTCATACCTATTGATTTCGGATCGAGCCCAAAACTTGTGCAACATCATAATTTGGTGGGAGGAGTCATTTGGTGAGTTTTGAGTGAAATCCAATCGCTAGAAGTATGGAATACACCAACCACTCCAATTAGGAACGAACTGCCGTTGAACTTTAATTGTCCAATTTGGAACATCTATTGATTTCGGATCGAGCCCTAAACTTGGGCAACATCATAATATGGTGGGAGGAGTCATTTGGTGAGTTTTGAGTGAAATCCAATAGCTAGAAGTATGGAATACACCAACCACTCCAATTAGGAACGAAGTGCCGTTGAATTTGAATTGTCCAATTTCTCACACCTATTGATTTCGGATGGAACCCCAAAGTTGTGCAACATCATAATATGATGGGAGAAGTCATTTGGTGAGTTTTGAGTGAAATCCAATCGCTAGAAGTGTGGAATACACCAACCACTCCAATTAGGAACGAACTGCCGTTGAACTTGAATTGTCCAATTTCTCACACCTATTGATTTCGGATCGGGCCCAAAACTTGGGCAACATCATAATATGGTGGGAGGAGTAGTTTGGTGAGTTTTGAGTGAAATCCAATCGCTAGAAGTATGTAATACACCAACAACTCCAATTCGGAACGAACTGCCGTTGAACTTAAATTGTCCAATTTCTCACACCTATTGAGTTCGGATCGAGCCCAAAACTTGTGCAACAACATAATATGGTGGGAGGAGTCATTTGGTGAGTTTTGAGTGAAATCCAATCGCTAGAAGTATGTAATACACCAACAACTCCTATTAGGAACGAACTGCCGTTGAACTTAAATTGTCCAATTTCTCACACCTATTAAGTTCGGATCGAGGCCAAAACTTGGGCAACCTCATAGAATGGTGGGAGGAGTCATTTTGTGAGTTTTGAGTGAAATCCAATCGCTAGAAGTATGGAATACACCAACCACTCCAATTAGGAACGAACTGCCGTTGAACTTGAATTGTCCAATTTGAAACACCTATTGATTTCGGATCGAGCCCCAAACTTGGGCAACATCGTAATATGGTGGGAGGAGTCATTTGGTGAGTTTTGAGTGAAATCCAATCGCTAGAAGTATGGAATACACCAACCACTCCAATTCGGAACGAACTGCCGTTGAACTTGAATTGTACAATTTCTCACACCTATTGATTTCGGATCGAGCCCAAAACTTGGGCAACATCGTAATATGGTAGGAGGAGTCATTTGGTGAGTTTTGAGTGAAATCCAATCGCTAGAAGTATGGAATACACCAACCATTCCAATTAGGAACGAACTGCCGTTGAACATGAATTGTCCAATGTCTCACACCTATCGATTTCGGATCGAGCCCAAAACTTGGGCAACTTCATAATATGGTGGGAGGAGTCATTTGGTAAGTTTTGGAGTGAAATCCAATCGCTAGAAGTATGGAATACACCAACCACTCCAGTTAGGAACGAAATGCCGTTGAACTTGAATTGTCCAATTTGAAACACCTATTGATTTCGGATCGATCCCAAAACTTGGGCAACATCATAATATGGTGGGAGGAGTCATTTGGTGAGTTTTCAGTGAAATCCAATCGCTAGAAGTATGGAATACACCAACCACTCCAATTAGGAATGAACTGCCGTTGAACTTGAATTGTCCAATTTGAAACACCTATTGATTTCGGATCGATCCCAAAACTTGGGCAACATCATAATATGGTGGGAGGAGTCATTTGGTGAGTTTTCAGTGAAATCCAATCGCTAGAAGTATGGAATACAACAACCACTCCAATTAGGAATGAACTGCCGTTGAACTTGAATTGTCCAATTTGGAACACCTATTGATTTCGGATCGAGCCCAAAACTTGGGCAACATCATAATATGGTGGGAGGAGTCATTTGGTGAGTTTTTAGTGAAATCCAATCGCTAGATGTATGGAATACACCAACCACTCCAATTAGGAACGAACTGCCGTTGAAATTGAATTGTCCAATTTCTAACACCTATTGATTTCGGATCGAGCCCAAAACTTGGGCAACATCATAATATGGTGGGGGGAGTCGTTTGGTGGGTTTTGAGTGAAATCCAATCGCTAGAAGTATGGAATACACCGACCACTCCAATTAGGAACGAACTGCCGTTGAACTTGAATTGTCCAATTTCTCACACCTATTGATTTCGGATCGAGCCCAAAACTTGGGCAACATCATAATATGGTGGGAGGAGTCATTTGGTGAGTTTTTAGTGAAATCCAATTGCTAGAAGTATGGAATACACGAACTACTCCAATTAGGAACGAATTGCCGTTGAACTTGAATTGTCCAATTTCTCACACCTATTGATTTCGGATGGAACCCCAAACTTGTGCAACATCATAATATGGTGGGAGGAGTCATTTGGTGAGTTTTGAGTGAAATCCAATCGCTAGAAGTATGCAATACACCAACAACTCCAATTAGGAACGAACTGCCGTTGAACTTAAATTGTCCAATTTCTCACACCTATTGAGTTCGGATCGAGCCCAAAACTTGGGCAACATCATAATATGGTGGGAGGAGTCATTTGGTGACTTTTGAGTGAAATCCAATCGCTAGAATTATGGAATACAGCAACCACTCCAATTAGGAACGAATTGCCGTTGAACTTGAATTGTCCAATTTCTCACACCTATTGATTTCGGATGGAACCCCAAACTTGTGCAACATCATAATATGGTGGGAGGAGTCATTTGGTGAGTTTTGAGTGAAATCCAATCGCTAGAAGTATGCAATACACCAACAACTCCAATTAGGAACGAACTGCCGTTGAACTTAAATTGTCCAATTTCTCACACCTATTGAGTTCGGATCGAGCCCCAAACTTGGGCAACGTCATAATATGGTGCGAGGAGTTATTTGGTGAGTTTTGAGTGAAATCCAATCGCTAGAAGTACGGAATACACCAACCACTCCAATTGGGAACAAACTGCCGTTGAACTTGAATTGTCCAATTTGGAACACCTATTGATTTTGGATCGAGCCTCAAACTTGGGCAACATCATAATATGGTGGGAGGAGTCATTTGGTGAGTTTTGAGTGAAATCCAATTGCTAGAAGTATGGAATACACCAACCACTCCAATTAGGAACAAACTGCCGTTGAACTTGAATTGTCGAATTTGGAACACCTATTGATTTCGGATCGAGCCCAAAACTTGGGCAACATCATAATATGGTGGGAGGAGTCATTTGGTGAGTTTTGAGTGAAATCCAATCGCTAGAAGTGTGGAATACACCAACCACTCCAATTAGGAACGAACTGCCGTTGAACTTGAATTGTCCAATTTGGAACACCTATTGATTTCGGATCGAGCCCCAAACTTGGGCAACATCGTAATATGGTGGGAGGAGTTATTTGGTGAGTTTTGAGTGAAATCCAATCGCTAGAAGTGTGGAATACACCAACCACTCCAATTAGGAACGAACTGCCGTTGAACTTGAATTGTCCAATTTCTCACACCTATTGATTTCGGATCGAGCCCAAAACTTGGGCAACATCATAATATGGTGGGAGGAGTCATTTGGTGAGTTTTGAGTGAAATTCAATTGCTATAAGTATTGAATTCACCAACCACTCCAATTAGGAACGAACTGCCGTTGAACTTGAACTGTCCAATTTCTCACAACTATTGATTTCGGATCGAGCCCAAAACTTGGGCAACATCATAATATGGTGGGAGGAGTCATTTGATGAGTTTTGAGTGAAATCCAATCGCTAGAAGTATGGAATAGACCGACCACTCCAATTAGGAACGAACTGCCGTTGAACTTGAATTGTCCAATTTCTCACACCTATTGATTTCGGATCGAGCCCAAAACTTGGGCACCATCATAATATGGTGGGAGGAGTCATTTGGTGAGTTTTGAGTGAAATCCGATCGCTAGAAGTATGGAATACACCGACCACTCCAATTAGGAACGAACTGCCGTTGAACTTGAATTTTCCAATTTCTCACTCCTGTTGATTACGGATCGAGCCCAAAACTTCGGCAACATCATAATATGGTGGGAGGAGTCATTTGATGAGTTTTGAGTGAAATCCAATCGCTAGAAGTATGGGATACAACGACCACTCCAATTAGGAACAAACTGCCGTTGAACTTGAATTGTCCAATTTCTCACACCTATTGATTTCGGATTGAGCCCAAAACTTGGGCAACATCAAAATATGGTAGGAGGAGTCATTTGGTGAGTTTTGAGTGAAATCCAATCGCTAGAAGTATGGAATACACCAACCACTCCAATTAGGAACGAACTGCCGTGGAACTTGAATTGTCCAATTTCTCACACCTATTGATTTCGGATCGAGCCCAAAACTTGGGCAACATCATAATATGGGGGGGGGAAGTCATTTGGTGAGTTTTGAGTGAAATCCAATCGCTAGAAGTATGGAATACACCAACCACTCCAATTAGGAACGAACTGCCGTTGAACTTGAATTGTCCAATTTGGAACACCTGTTGATTTCGGATCGAGCCCAGAACTTGGGCAACATCATAATATGATGGGAGGAGTCGTTTGGTGAGTTTTGAGTGAAATCCAATCGCTTGAAGTATGGAATACACCAACCACTCCAATTAGGAACGAACTGTCGTTGAACTTGAATTGTCCAATTTGGAACACCTATTGATTTCGGATCGAGACGAAAACTTGGGCTGTTCATAATATGGTGGGAGGAGTCATTTGGTGAGTTTTGAGTGAAATCCAATCGCTAGAAGTATGGAATACACCAACCACTCCAATTAGGAACGAACTGCCGTTGAACTTGAATTGTCCAATTTCTCACACCTATTGATTTCGGATCGCGCCCAAAACTTGGGCAACATCATAATATGATGGGAGGAGTCATTTGGTGAGTTTTGAGTGAAATCCAATCGCTAGAAGTATGGAATACACCAACCACTCCAATTAGGAACGAACTGCCGTTGAACTTGAATTGTCCAGTTTCTCACTCCTATTGATTTCGGATCGAGCCCAAAGCTTGGGCAACATCATAACATGGTGGGAGGAGTCATTTGGTGAGTTTTGCGTGAAATCCAATCGCTAGAAGTATGGAATACACCAACCACTCCAATTAGGAACGAACTTCCGCTGAACTTGAATTGTCCAATTTCACACACCTATTGATTTCGGATCGATCCCAAAACTTGGGCAACATCATAATATGGTGGGAGGAGTCATTTGGTGAGTTTTGAGTGAAATCCAATCGCTAGAAGTATGGAATACACCAACCACTCCAATTAGAAACGAACTGCCGTGGAACTTGAATTGTCCAATTTCTCACACCTATTGATTTCGGATCGAGCCCAAAACTTGGGCAACATCATAATATGGTGGGAGGAGTCATTTGGAGAGTTTTAAGTGAAATCCAATCGCTAGAAGTGTGGAATACACCAACCACTCCAATTAGGATCGAACTGCCGTTGAACTTGAATTGTCCACTTTCTCACACCTATTGATTTCGGATCGATCCCAAAACTTGGGCAACATCATAATATGGTGGGAGGGGTCATTTGGTGAGTTTTGAATGAAATCCAATCGCTAGAAGTATGGAATACACCAACTACTCCAATTAGGAACGAACTGCCATTGAACTTGAATTGTCCAATTTCTCACACCTATTGATTTCGGATCGAGCCCAACACTTGGGCAACATCATAATATGGTGGGAGGAGTGATTTGGTGAGTTTTGAGTGAAATCCAATCGCAAGAAGTATGGAATACACCAACCACTCCAATTAGGAACGCACTGCCGTTGAACTTGAATTGTCCAATTTGGAACACCTTTTGATTTCGGATCGAGACCAAAACCTGGGCAACATCATAATAGGGTGGGAGGAGTCATTTCGTGAGTTTTGAGTGAAATCCAATCGCTAGAAGTGTGGAATAGACCAACCACTCCAATTAGGAACGAACTGCCGTTGAACTTCAATTGTCCAATTTGGAACACCTTTTGATTTCGGATGGAGCCCAAAACTTGGGCAACATCATAATATGGTGGGAGGAGTCATTTGGTGAGTTTTGAGTGAAATCCAATCGCTAGAAGTATGGAATACACCAACCACTCCAATTACGAACGAACTGCCGTTGAACTTGAATTGTCCAATTTGGAACACCTATTGATTTCGGATCGAGCCCATAACTTGGGCAACATCATAATATGGTGGGAGGAGTCATTTGGTGAGTTTTGAGCGAAATCCAATCGCTAGAAGTATGGAATACACCAACCACTCCAATTAGGAACGAACTGCGGTTGAACTTGAATTGTCCAATTTCTCACACCTATTGATTTCGGATCGAGCCCAAAACTTGGGCAACATCATAATATGGTGGGAGGAGTCATTTGGAGAGTTTTGAGTGAAATCCAATCGCTAGAAGTGTGGAATACACCGACCACTCCAATTAGTAATGAACTGCCGTTGAACTTGAATTGTCCACTTTCTGACACCTATTGATTTCGGATCGATCCCAAAACTTGGGCAACATCATAATATGGTGGGAGGAGTCATTTGGTGAGTTTTGAATGAAATCCAATTGCTAGAAGTATGGAATACACCAACCACTCCAATTAGGGACGAATTGCCGTTGAACTTGAATTGTCCAATTTGGAACACCAATTGATTTCGAATCGAGCCCAAAACTTGGGCAACCTCATAATATGGTGGGAGGAGTCATTTGGTGAGTTTTGAGTGAAATCCAATCGCTAGAAGTATGGAATACACCAACCACTCCAATTAGGAACGAACTGCCGTTGAACTTGAATTGTCCCATTTGGAACACCAATTGATTTCGGATCGAGCCCAAAACTTGGGCAACATCATAATATGGTGGGAGGAGTCATTTGGTGAGTTTTGAGTTAAATCCAATCGCTAGAAGTGTGGAATACACCAACCACTCCTATTAGGAACGAACTACCGTTGAACTTGAATTGTCCAATTTCTCACACCTATTGATTTCGGATCGAGCCCAAAACTTGGGCAACATCATAATATGGTGGGAGGAGTCATTTGGTGAGTTTTGCGTGAAATACAATCGCTTGAAGTATGGAATACACCAACCACTCCAATTAGGAACGAACTTCCGCTGAACTTGAATTGTCCAATTTCTCACACCTATTGATTTCGAATCGAGCCCAAAACTTGGGCAACATCATAATATGGTGGGAGGAGTCATTTGGTGAGTTTTGAGTGAAATCCAATCGCTAGAAGTATGGAATACACCAACCACTCCAATTAGGAACGAACTGCCGTTGAACTTGAATTGTCCAATTTGGAACACCTATTGATTTCGGATCGTGCCCAAAACTTGGGCAACATCATAGAATGGTCGGAGGAGTCATTTGGTGAGTTTTGAGTGAAATCCAATCGCCAGAAGTATGGAATACACCAACCACTCCAATTATGAACGAACTGCCGTTGAACATGAATGGTCCAATTTGGAACACCTATTGATTTCGAATCGAGCCCAAAACTTGGGCAACATCATAATATGGTGGGAGGAGTCATTTGATGAGTTTTGAGTGAAATCCAATCGCTAGAAGTATGGAATACACCAACCACTCCAATTAGGAACGAACTGCCGTTGAACTTGAATTGTCCAATTTGGAACACCTATTGATTTCGGATCGAGACCAAAACTTGGGCAACATCATAATATGGTGGGAGGAGTCATTTGGTGAGTTTTGAGTGAAATCCAATCGCTAGAAGTTTGGAATACACCAACCACTCCAATTAGGAACGAACTGCCGTTGAACTTTAATTGTCCAATTTGGAACACCTATTGATTTCGGATCGAGGCCAAAACTTGGGCAACATCATAATATGGTGGGAGGAGTCATTTGGTGAGTTTTGAGTGAAATCCAATCGCTAGAAGTATGGAATACACCAACCACTCCAATTACGAACGAACTGCCATTGAACTTGAATTGTCCAATTTGGAACACCTATTGATTTCGGATCGAGCCCAAAACTTGGGCAACATCATAATATGGTGGGAGGAGTCATTTGGTGAGTTTTGAGTGAAATCCAATCGCTAGAAGTATGGAATACACCAACCACTCCAATTAGGAACGAACTGCCGTTGAACTTGAATTGTCCAATTTGGAACACCTATTGATTTCGGATCGAGACCAAAACTTGGGCAACATCATAATATGGTGGGAGGAGTCATTTGGTGAGTTTTGAGTGAAATCCAATCGCTAGAAGTATGGAATACACCAACCACTCCAATTAGGAACGAACTGCCCTTGAAATTGAATTGTCCAATTTGGAACAGCTATTAATTTCGGATCGAGCCCAAAACTTGGGCGACATCATAATTTGGTGGGAGGAGTCATTTGGTGAGTTTTGAGTGAAATCCAATCGCTAGAAGTATAGAATACACCAACCACTCCAATTAGGAACGAACTGCCGTTGAACTTGAATTGTCCAATTTGTCACACCTATTGATTTCGGATCGAGACCAAAACTTGGGCAACATCATAATATGGTGGGAGGAGTCATTTGGTGAGTTTTGAGTGAAATCCAATCGCTAGAAGTTTGGAATACACCAACCACTCCAATTAGGAACGAACTGCCGTTGAACTTGAATTGTCCAATTTGGAACACCTATTGATTTCGGATCGATCCCAAAACTTGGGCAACATCATAATATGGTGGGAGGAGTCATTTGGTGAGTTTTGAGTGAAATCCAATCGCTAGAAGTATGGAATACACCAACCTCTCCAATTAGGAAAGAACTGCCGTTGAACTTGAATTGTCCAATTTCTCACACCCATTGATTTCGGATGGAACCCCAAACTTGTGCAACATCATAATATGGTGGGAGGAGTCATTTGGTGAGTTTTGAGTGAAATTCAATCGCTAGAAGTGTGGAATACACCAACCACTCCAATTAGGAACGAACTGCCGTTGAACTTGAATTGTCCAATTTCTCACACCAATTGATTTCTGATCGAGCCCCAAACTTGGGCAACATCATAATATGTTGGGAAGAGTCATTTGGTGAGTTTTGAGTGAAATCCAATCGCTAGAAGTATGGAATACACCAACCACTCCAATTAGGAACGAACTGCCGTTGAACTTGAATTGTCCAATTTCTCACACCTATTGATTTCGGATAGAGCCCAAAATTTGGGCAACATCATAATATGATGGGAGGAGTCATTTGGTGAGTTTTGAGTGAAATCCAATCGCTAGAAGTGTGGAATACACCAACCACTCCAATTAGGAACGAACTTCCCTTGAAATTGAATTGTCCAATTTGGAACAGCTATTGATTTCGGATCGAGCCCAAAACTTGGGCGACATCATAATGTGGTGGGAGGAGTCATTTGGTGAGTTTTGAGTGAAATCCAATCGCTAGAAGTATGGAATACACCAACCACTTCAATTAGGAACGAACTGCCGTTGAACTTGAATTGTCCAATTTGGAACACCTATTGATTTCGGATCGAGACCAAAACTTGGGCAACATCATAATATGGTGGGAGGAGTCATTTGGTGAGTTTTGAGTGAAATCCAATCGCTAGAAGTATGGAATACACCAACCACTCCAATTAGGAACGATCTGCCGTTGAACTTGAATTGTCCAATTTCTCACACCTATTAATTTCGGATCGAGCCCCAAACTTGGGCAACATCATAATATGGTGCGAGGAGTCATTCGGTGAGTTTTGAGTGAAATCCAATCGCTAGAAGTATGGAATACACAAACTACTCCAATTAGGAACGAACTTCCATTGAACATGAATTGTCCAATTTCTCACACCTATTGATTTCGGATCGAGCCCAAAACTTGGGCAACATCATAATATGGTGGGAGGAGTCATTTGGTGAGTTTTGAGTGAAATCCAATCGCTAGAAGTATGGAATACACCAACCACTCCAATTAGGAACGAACTGCCGTTGAACTTGAATTATCCAATTTCTCACACCTATTGATTTCGGACCGAGCCGCAAACTTGGGCAATATCATAATATGGTGGGAGGAGTCTTTTGGTGAGTTTTGAGTGAAATCCAATCGCTAGAAGTATGGAATACACCAACCACTCCAATTAGGAACGAACTGTCGTTGAACTTGGATTGTCCAATTTCTCACACCTATTGATTTCGGATCGAGCCCAAAACTTGGGCAACATCATAATATGGTGGGAGGAGTCATTTGGTGAGTTTTGAGTGAAATCCAATCGCTAGAAGTATGGAATACACCAACCACTCCAATTAGGAACGAACTGCCGTTGAACTTGAATTGTCCAATTTCTCACACCTATTGATTTCGGACCGAGCCGCAAACTTGGGCAATATCATAATATGGTGGGAGGAGTCTTTTGGTGAGTTTTGAGTGAAATCCAATCGCTAGAAGTATGGAATACACCAACCACTCCAATTAGGAACGAACTGTCGTTGAACTTGGATTGTCCAATTTCTCACACCTATTGATTTCGGATCGAGCCCAAAACTTGGGCAACATCATAATATGGTGGGAGGAGTCATTTGGTGAGTTTTGAGTGAAATCCAATCGCTAGAAGTATGGAATACACCAACCACACCAATTAGGAACGAACTGCCGTTGGAATTGAATTGTCCAATTTCAAACACCTAATGATTTCGGATCGAGCCCAAAACTTGGGCAACATCATAATATCGTGGGAGGAGTCATTTGGTGAGTTTTGAGTGAAATCCAATCGCTAGAAGTATGGGATACACCGACCACTCCAATTAGGTACGAACTGCCGTTGAACTTGAATTGTCCAATTTCTCACACCTATTGATTTCGAATCGAGCCCCAAACTTGGGCAACATCATAATATATTGGGAGGAGTCATTTGGTGAGTTTTGAGTGAAATCAAATCGCTAGAAGTATGGAATACACCAACGACTCCAATTAGGAACGAAATGCCGTTGAACTTGAAATCTCCAATTTGGAACACCTATTGATTTCGGATCGTGCCCAAAACTTGGGCAACATCATAATATGGTCGGAGGATTCATTTGGAGAGTTTTGAGTGAAATCCAATCACCAGAAGTATGGAATACACCAACCACTCCAATTAGTAACGAACTGCCGTTGAACTTGAATTGTCCAATTTGGAACACCTATTGATTTCGGATCGAGCCCAAAACTTGGGCAACATCATAATATGGTGGGGGGAGTCATTTGGTGATTTTTGAGTGAAATCTAATCGCTAGAAGTATGGAATACGCCAACCACTCCAATTAGGAACGAACTGCCGTCGAACTTGAATTGTCCAATTTCTCACACCCATTGATTTCGGATCAAGCCCAAAACTTCGGCAACATCATAATATGGTGGGGGGAGTCATTTGGTTAGTTTTGAGTAAAATCCAATCCCTAGAAGTATGGATTACAGCAACCACTCCAATTAGGAACGAACTGCCTTTGAACTTGAATTGTCCAATTTGGAACACCTATTGATTTCGGATCGAGCCCAAAACTTGAGTAACATCATAATATGGTGGGAGGAGTCATTTGGTGAGTTTTGAGTGAAATCCAATCGCTAGAAGTGTGGAATACACCAACCACTCCAATTAGGAACGAACTGCCGTTGAACTTGAATTGTCCAATTTGGAACACCTATTGATTTCGGATCGGGCCCAAAACTTGGGCAACATCATAATATGGTGGGAGGAGTCATTTGGTGAGTTTTGAGTGAAATCCAATCGCTAGAAGTATGGAATACACCAACCACTCCAATTAGGAACGAACTGCCGTTGAACTTGAATTGTCCAATTTCTCACACCTATTGATTTCGGATCAAGCCCAAAACTTGGGCAACATCATAATATGGTGGGAGGAGTCATTTGGTGAGTTTTGAGCGAAATCCAATCGCTAGAAGTATGGAATACACCAACCACTCCAATTAGGAACGAACTGCCGTTGAACTTGAATTGTCCAATTTCTCACACCTATTGATTTCGGATCGAGCCCAAAACTTGGGCAACATCATAATATGGTGGGAGGAGTCATTTGGAGAGTTCTGAGTGAAATCCAATCGCTAGAAGTGTGGAATACACCGACCACTCCAATTAGTAATGAACTGCCGTTGAACTTGAATTGTCCACTTTCTGACACCTATTGATTTCGGATCGATCCCAAAACTTGGGCAACATCATAATATGGTGGGAGGAGTCATTTGGTGAGTTTTGAATGAAATCCAATTGCTAGAAGTATGGAATACACCAACCACTCCAATTAGGGACGAATTGCCGTTGAACTTGAATTGTCCAATTTGGAACACCAATTGATTTCGAATCGAGCCCAAAACTTGGGCAACATCATAATATGGTGGGAGGAGTCATTTGGTGAGTTTTGAGTGAAATCCAATCGCTAGAAGTATGGAATACACCAACCACTCCAATTAGGAACGAACTGCCGTTGAACTTGAATTGTCCCATTTGGAACACCTATTGATTTCGGATCGAGCCCAAAACTTGGGCAACATCATAATATGGTGGGAGGAGTCATTTGGTGAGTTTTGAGTTAAATCCAATCGCTAGAAGTGTGGAATACACCAACCACTCCAATTAGGAACGAACTACCGTTGAACTTGAATTGTCCAATTTCTCACACCTATTGATTTCGGATCGAGCCCAAAACTTGGGCAACATCATAATATGGTGGGAGGAGTCATTTGGTGAGTTTTGCGTGAAATCCAATCGCTAGAAGTATGGAATACACCAACCACTCCAATTAGGAACGAACTTCCGCTGAACTTGAATTGTCCAATTTCTCACACCTATTGATTTCGAATCGAGCCCAAAACTTGGGCAACATCATAATATGGTGGGAGGAGTCATTTGGTGAGTTTTGAGTGAAATCCAATCGCTAGAAGTATGGAATACACCAACCACTCCAATTAGGAACGAACTGCCGTTGAACTTGAATTGTCCAATTTGGAACACCTATTGATTTCGGATCGTGCGCAAAACTTGGGCAACATCATAGAATGGTCGGAGGAGTCATTTGGTGAGTTTTGAGTGAAATCCAATCGCCAGAAGTATGGAATACACCAACCACTCCAATTATGAACGAACTGCCGTTGAACATGAATGGTCCAATTTGGAACACCTATTGATTTCGAATCGAGCCCAAAACTTGGGCAACATCATAATATGGTGGGAGGAGTCATTTGATGAGTTTTGAGTGAAATCCAATCGCTAGAAGTATGGAATACACCAACCTCTCCAATTAGGAAAGAACTGCCGTTGAACTTGAATTGTCCAATTTCTCACACCCATTGATTTCGGATGGAACCCCAAACTTGTGCAACATCATAATATGGTGGGAGGAGTCATTTGGTGAGTTTTGAGTGAAATTCAATCGCTAGAAGTGTGGAATACACCAACCACTCCAATTAGGAACGAACTTCCGTTGAACTTGAATTGTCCAATTTCTCACACCAATTGATTTCTGATCGAGCCCCAAACTTGGGCAACATCATAATATGGTGGGAAGAGTCATTTGGTGAGTTTTGAGTGAAATCCAATCGCTAGAAGTATGGAATACACCAACCACTCCAATTAGGAACGAACTGCCGTTGAACTTGAATTGTCCCATTTCTCACACCTATTGATTTCGGATCGAGCCCAAAATTTGGGCAACATCATAATATGATGGGAGGAGTCATTTGGTGAGTTTTGAGTGAAATCCAATCGCTAGAAGTGTGGAATACACCAACCACTCCAATTAGGAACGAACTGCCCTTGAAATTGAATTGTCCAATTTGGAACAGCTATTGATTTCGGATCGAGCCCAAAACTTGGGCGACATCATAATGTGGTGGGAGGAGTCATTTGGGGAGTTTTGAGTGAAATCCAATCGCTAGAAGTATGGAATACACCAACCACTCCAATTAGGAACGAACTGCCGTTGAACTTGAATTGTCCAATTTGGAACACCTATTGATTTCGGATCGAGGCCAAAACTTGGGCAACATCATAATATGGTGGGAGGAGTCATTTGGTGAGTTTTGAGTGAAATCCAATCGCTAGAAGTATGGAATACACCAACCACTCCAATTACGAACGAACTGCCATTGAACTTGAATTGTCCAATTTGGAACACCTATTGATTTCGGATCGAGCCGAAAACTTGGGCAACATCATAATATGGTGGGAGGAGTCATTTGGTGAGTTTTGAGTGAAATCCAATCGCTAGAAGTATGGAATACACCAACCACTCCAATTAGGAACGAACTGCCGTTGAACTTGAATTGTCCAATTTGGAACACCTATTGATTTCGGATCGTGCCCAAAACTTGGGCAACATCATAGAATGGTCGGAGGAGTCATTTGGTGAGTTTTGAGTGAAATCCAATCGCCAGAAGTATGGAATACACCAACCACTCCAATTATGAACGAACTGCCGTTGAACATGAATGGTCCAATTTGGAACACCTATTGATTTCGAATCGAGCCCAAAACTTGGGCAACATCATAATATGGTGGGAGGAGTCATTTGATGAGTTTTGAGTGAAATCCAATCGCTAGAAGTATGTAATACACCGACCTCTCCAATTAGGAAAGAACTGCCGTTGAACTTGAATTGTCCAATTTCTCACACCCATTGATTTCGGATGGAACCCCAAACTTGTGCAACATCATAATATGGTGGGAGGAGTCATTTGGTGAGTTTTGAGTGAAATTCAATCGCTAGAAGTGTGGAATACACCAACCACTCCAATTAGGAACGAACTGTCGTTGAACTTGAATTGTCCAATTTCTCACACCAATTGATTTCTGATCGAGCCCCAAACTTGGGCAACATCATAATATGGTGGGAAGAGTCATTTGGTGAGTTTTGAGTGAAATCCAATCGCTAGAAGTATGGAATACACCAACCACTCCAATTAGGAACGAACTGCCGTAGAACTTGAATTGTCCAATTTCTCACACCTATTGATTTCGGATCGAGCCCAAAATTTGGGCAACATCATAATATGATGGGAGGAGTCATTTGGTGAGTTTTGAGTGAAATCCAATCGCTAGAAGTGTGGAATACACCAACCACTCCAATTAGGAACGAACTGCCCTTGAAATTGAATTGTCCAATTTGGAACAGCTATTGATTTCGGATCGAGCCCAAAACTTGGGCGACATCATAATGTGGTGGGAGGAGTCATTTGGTGAGTTTTGAGTGAAATCCAATCGCTAGAAGTATGGAATACACCAACCACTCCAATTAGGAACGAACTGCCGTTGAACTTGAATTGTCCAATTTGGAACACCTATTGATTTCGGATCGAGACCAAAACTTGGGCAACATCATAATATGGTGGGAGGAGTCATTTGGTGAGTTTTGAGTGAAATCCAATCGCTAGAAGTTTGGAATACACCAACCACTCCAATTAGGAACGAACTGCCGTTGAACTTGAATTGTCCAATTTGGAACACCTATTGATTTCGGATCGATCCCAAAACTTGGGCAACATCATAATATGGTGGGAGGAGTCATTTGGTGAGTTTTGAGTGAAATCCAATCGCTAGAAGTATGGAATACACCAACCTCTCCAATTAGGAAAGAACTGCCGTTGAACTTGAATTGTCCAATTTCTCACACCCATTGATTTCGGATGGAACCTCAAACTTGTGCAACATCATAATATGGTGGGAGGAGTCATTTGGTGAGTTTTGAGTGAAATTCAATCGCTAGAAGTGTGGAATACACCAACCACTCCAATTAGGAACGAACTGCCGTTGAACTTGAATTGTCCAATTTCTCACACCAATTGATTTCTGATCGAGCCCCAAACTTGGGCAACATCATAATATGGTGGGAAGAGTCATTTGGTGAGTTTTGAGTGAAATCCAATCGCTAGAAGTATGGAATACACCAACCACTCCAATTAGGAACGAACTGCCGTTGAACTTGAATTGTCCAATTTCTCACACCTATTGATTTCGGATAGAGCCCAAAATTTGGGCAACATCATAATATGATGGGAGGAGTCATTTGGTGAGTTTTGAGTGAAATCCAATCGCTAGAAGTGTGGAATACACCAACCACTCCAATTAGGAACGAACTGCCCTTGAAATTGAATTGTCCAATTTGGAACAGCTATTGATTTCGGATCGAGCCCAAAACGTGGGCGACATCATAATGTGGTGGGAGGAGTCATTTGGTGAGTTGTGAGTGAAATCCAATCGCTAGAAGTATGGAATACACCAACCACTTCAATTAGGAACGAACTGCCGTTGAACTTGAATTGTCCAATTTGGAACACCTATTGATTTCGGATCGAGACCAAAACTTGGGCAACATCATAATATGGTGGGAGGAGTCATTTGGTGAGTTTTGAGTGAAATCCAATCGCTAGAAGTATGGAATACACCAACCACTCCAATTAGGAACGAACTGCCGTTGAACTTGAATTGTCCAATTTGGAACACCTATTGATTTCGAATCGAGCCCCAAACTTGGGCAACATCATAATATATTGGGAGGAGTCATTTGGTGAGTTTTGAGTGAAATCCAATCTTTAGAAGTATGGAATACACCAACCACTCCAATTGGGAACGAACTGCCGTTGAACTTGAATTGTCCAATTTCTCACACCTATTGATTTCGGATCGAGCCCAAAACTTGGTCAACATCATAATATGGTGGGGGGAGTCATTTGGTGAGTTTTGAGTGAAATCCAATCGCTAGAAGTTTGGAATACGCCAACCACTCCAATTAGGAACGAACTGCCGTCGAACTTGAATTGTCCAATTTCTCACGCCCACTGATTTCGGATCAAGCCCAAAACTTCGGCAACATCATAATATGGTGGGAGGAGTCATTTGGTGAGTTTTGAGTGAAATCCAATCGCTAGAAGTATGGAATACACCAACCACTCCAATTAGGAACGAACTGTCGTTGAACTTGGATTGTCCAATTTCTCACACCTATTGATTTCGGATCGAGCCCAAAACTTGGGCAACATCATAATATGGTGGGAGGAGTCATTTGGTGAGTTTTGAGTGAAATCCAATCGCTAGAAGTATGGAATACACCAACCACACCAATTTGGAACGAACTGCCGTTGGAATTGAATTGTCCAATTTCAAACACCTAATGATTTCGGATCGAGCCCAAAATTTGGGCAACATCATAATATCGTGGGAGGAGTCATTTGGTGGGTTTTGAGTGAAATCCAATCGCTAGAAGTATGGGATACATCGACCACTCCAATTAGGTACGAACTGCCGTTGAACTTGAATTGTCCAATTTCTCACACCTATTGATTTCGAATCGAGCCCCAAACTTGGGCAACATCATAATATATTGGGAGGAGTCATTTGGTGAGTTTTGAGTGAAATCAAATCGCTAGAAGTATGGAATACACCAACCACTCCAATTAGGAACGAAATGCCGTTGAACTTGAAATGTCCAATTTGGAACACCTATTGATTTCGGATCGTGCCCAAAACTTGGGCAACATCATAATATGGTCGGAGGATTCATTTGGAGAGTTTTGAGTGAAATCCAATCACCAGAAGTATGGAATACACCAACCACTCCAATTAGGAACGAACTGCCGTTGAACTTGAATTGTCCAATTTCTCACACCTATTGATTTCGGATCGAGCCCAAAACTTGGGCAACATCATAATATGGTGGTGTTGCGTAGATACAGCTGCACCAAAATGGATTAAGCTGCATCCTCAACTTGTGATACTCGCAAGTGCACGAGCCGTTTGGTAGTATAGCATATGTAAGTGCGAGGTCGATCCCACGAGGATTGTTGATTGAATGATCCAATTCATTTCCCTACACAAAATAGAAATGAAAAAGAAAGGAAATAAATACAACAAAAAAGAAAGAAAATAACTAACTCAAGCAGATAAGTTCCCAAGTTCAATTAGATTAACGGTTTGATTCTAGCTAATGTATGATTAAGCCATGGTGTGTGGTCATAACCTTGTGTTCCTAATTCCCTAATTTGATCATTTGTTGTCTAACCTAAAATTAAGCATTAGGAACCCATTAAGCATAGAAGAACAATTTAAACAACCAAGCATGTATCTAATCCCTGTTGTCGAATGTCTATACATACTCTTCCTATTCATAGTTCAATTCGAATTAAAGCATGGTGTATACTCTTAATTCAAACCAAGATAGCTAACATGCAAGCCTTAATGGTGATCAATCATTCAAACTAGCATATTAACTTATAAGCATAATGAATAAGAACATAAACCATAATTGAAACTTGGAAACTAATCAAACTTGAGACTAAATAAAAGAATTTACATAATGAAAAGTAAAGTGGAACTAAGAAAAACTTAAGGAAAATTTCAACACAAAAGATTTCATTACAACAATTGAAAACTAGAAAGAGAAACTAAGAGAATTTGCGGGAGAGAAGGGAAGGGAGCTCTAGAGAAGTGTTTGAGAGCTCCCCCCCTTGGGGTGTGTTTACAAGCTTAGAGAACTTCCCTAATTATAGGCCTAGGGGAAGTGAAAATCTGAATTCAATATGGCTAATGCATACAACACTTGTTTTATAAAATCTGAAATGGTTGATGCACTTGTATTAGAAAATCTAAATTGGGTGATGCACTTGTATTAGAAAATCTTGAATTGGTTGATGCACTTCACCAATAGATCCCACCAGCAGCCCTAGCTCATCTTCATGTCACCATGACCAAGCTTCCAACCAGAAATGATAGCTCATACCTAGCTCACCATGACCAAGCATCCAACCAGCACATGCTGAGGTCAGCATGACCAGCAACTTCAAGGGCTTACAACTTGGGCTTCTCTTAATCAAATTAGGACTTTAAGCACTCGAAATTGAAGTTCAGAATGTCTTCTTTCCAGCCATATGTTATTTGGGTTAATCCAAGGTCGGAGGAAGAAGTTGAGGCCGAAACAAATTGCTAACTCATTTTCCGCGCTGATAAGATCCATCCTGAGCAAGGCTCTGTGTTTGCTAGGTAACAAACTCCATATTTATCCAATGGGGCTGAATTGTGGATATGTTATAGTACACACCCATTGGAACAACGTTCATGAAGGATGCTGCCTCATCCGAGCTGTGTAGGTTGCTGAAACAAAGCTTGCAATATGACCTACGGAACTGGACTGGCAGGGGGCTGTAACCAAAATGAGTTTGTCTTTTAAGCTCTTCATCCATTCATCCAAATTAGGCCTTAACATGCTTGAATTGCATGAATTATGCTCTCTTGCTCTATTTGCCTAAAAAAACCACAAAGGGAGGCAAATAACTTAGAAATCTAAGAAACTAAGCAAAAGAAGTAAGTAAATAGGGCATGTATATGTATGAAATTATGAGCTTAACAGGTGGGAGGAGTCATTTGGTGAGTTTTGAGTGAAATCTAATCGCTTGAAGTATGGAATACACCAACCACTCCAATTAGGAACCAACTGCCGTTGAACTTGAATTGTCCAATGTCTCACACCTATTGATTTCGGATCGAGCCCAAAACTTGGGCAACTTCATAATATGGTGGGGGGACTCATTTGGTGAGTTTTGAGTGAAATCCAATCGCTAGAAGTATGGAATACACCAACCACTCCAATTAGGAACGAACTGCTGTTGAACTTGAATTGTCCAATTTGGAACACCTATTGATTTCGGATCGAGCCCAAAACTTGGGCAACATCATAATGTGGTGGGAGGAGTCATTTGGTGAGTTTTGAGTGAAATCCAATCGCTAGAAGTATGGAATACACCAACTACTCCAATTAGGAACGAACTGCCGTTGAACTTGAATTATCCAATTTCTCACACCTATCGATTTCGGATCGAGCCCAACACTTGGGCAACATCGTAATATGGTGGGAGGAGTCATTTGGTGAGTTTTGAGTGAAATCCAATCGCTAGAAGTATGGAATACACCAACCACTCCAATTAGGAACGAACTGCCGTTGAACTTGAATTGTCCAATTTCTCACACCTATTGATTTCGGATCGAGCCCCGAACTTGGGCAACATCATAATATGGTGGGAGGAGTCATTTGGTGAGTTTTGAGTGAAATCCAATCGCTAGAAGTATTGAATACACCAACCACTCCAATTGGGAACGAACTGCCGTTGAACTTGAATTGTCCAATTTGGAACACCTATTGATTTCGGATCGAGCCCAAAACTTGGGCAACATCATAATATGGTGGGAGGAGTCATTTGGTGAGTTTTGAGTGAAATCCAATCGCTAGAAGTACGGAATACACCAACCACTCCAATTAGGAACGAACTGCCGTTGAACTTGAATTGTCCAATTTCTCACACCTATTGAGTTCGGATCGAGCCCAAAACTTTGGCAACATCATAATACGGTGGGAGGAGTCATTTGGTGAGTTTTGAGTGAAATCCAATCGCTAGAGGTTTGGAATACACCAACCACTCCAATTAGGAACGAACTGCCGTTGAACTTGAATTGTCCAACTTGGAATACCTATTGATTTCGGATCGAGCCCAAAACTTGGGCAACATCATAATATGGTTACAGGAGTCATTTGGGGGGTTTTGAGTGCAATCCACTCGCTAGAGGTATGGAATACACCAACCACTCCAATTAGGAACGAACTGCGGTTGAACTTGAATTGTCCAATTTCTCACACCAATTGATTTCGGATTGAGCCCAAAACTTGGGCAACATCATAATATGGTGGGAGGAATTATTTGGGGGAGTTTTGAGTGATATCCAATCGCTAGACGTATGGAATACACCAACCACTCCAATTAGGAAAGAACTGCCATTGAACTTGAATTGTCCAATTTCTCATACCTATTGAGTTCGGATCGAGCCCAAAACTTGGGCAACATCATAATATGGTGGGAGGAGTCATTTGGTGAGTTTTGAGTGAAATCCAATCGCTAGAAGTATGGAATACACCAACCACTCCAATTAGGAAAGAACTGCCATTCAACTTGAATTGTCCAATTTCTCATACCTATTGAGTTCGGATCTAGCCCAAAACTTGGGCAACATCATAATATGGTGGGAGGAGTCATTTGGTGAGTTTTGAGTGAAATCCAATCGCTAGAAGTATGGAATACACCAACCACTCCAATTAGGAACGAACTGCCGTTGAACTTGAATTGTCCAATTTCTCACACCTATTGAGTTCGGATCGAGCCCAAAACATTGGCAACATCATAATATGGTGGGAGGTGTCATTTGGTGAGTTTTGAGTGTAATCCAATCGCTGGAAGTATGGAATACACCAACCACTCCAATTAGGAACGAACTGCCGTTGAACTTGAATTGTCCAATTTGGAACACCTATTGATTTCGGATCGAGCCCAAAATTTGGGCAACATCATAATATGGTGGGAGGAGTCATTTGGTGAGTTTTGAGTGAAATCCAATCGCTAGAGGTTTGGAATACACCAACCACTCCAATTAGGAACAAACTGCCGTTGAACTTGAATTGTCACATTTGGAATACCTATTGATTTCGGATCGAGCCCAAAACTTGGGCAACATCATAATATGGTTGCAGGAGTCATTTGGTGGGTTTTGAGTGAAATCCACTCGCTAGAGGTATGGAATACACCAACCACTCCAATTAGGAACGAACTGCGGTTGAACTTGAATTGTCCAATTTCTCACACCAATTGATTTCAGATTGAGCCCAAAACTTGGGCAACATCATAATATGGGGGGAGGAATTATTTGGGGGAGTTTTGAGTGATATCCAATCGCTAGACGTATGGAATACACCAACCACTCCAATTAGGATCGAACTGCCGTTGAACTTGAATTATCCAATTTGGAACACCTATTGATTTCGGATCGAGCCCAAAACTTGGGTAACATCATAATATGGTGGGGGGAGTCATTTGGTGAGTTTTTAGTGAAATCCAATCGCAAGAAGTATGGAATACACCAACCACTCCAATTAGGAAAGAACTGCCAATGAACTTGAATTGTCCAATTTCTCACACCTATTGAGTTCGGATCGAGCCCAAAACTTGGGCAACATCATAATATGGTGGGAGGAGTCATTTGGTGAGTTTTGAGTGAAATCCAATCGCTAAAAGTATGGAATACACCAACCATTCTAATTAGGAACGAACTGCCGTTGAACTTGAATTGTCCAATTTGGAACACCTATTGATTTCGGATCGAGCCCAAAACTTGGGCAACATCATAATATGGTGGGAGGAGTCATTTGGTGAGTTTTGAGTGAAATCCAATTGCTAGAAGTATGGAATACACCAACCACTCCAATTAGGAACGAACTGCCGTTGAACTTGAATTGTCCAATTTCTCACACCTATTGAGTTCGGATCGAGCCCAAAACTTTGGCAACATCATAATATGGTAGGAGGAGTCATTTGGTGAGTTTTGAGTGTAATCCAATCGCTGGAAGTATGGAATAGACCAACCACTCCAATTAGGAACGAACTGCCGTTGAACTTGAATTGTCCAATTTGGAACACCTATTGATTTCGGATCGAGCCCAAAATTTGGGCAACATCATAATATGGTGGGAGGAGTCATTTGGTGAGTTTTGAGTGAAATCCAATCGCTAGTGGTTTGGAATACACCAACCACTCCAATTAGGAATGAACTGCCGTTGAACTTGAATTGTCCAATTTGGAATACCTATTGATTTCGGATCGAGCCCAAAACTTGGGCAACATCATAATATGGTTGCAGGAGTCATTTGGTGGGTTTTGAGTGAAATCGAATCGCTAGAGGTATGGAATACACCAACCACTCCAATTAGGAACGAACTGCGGTTGAACTTGAATTGTCCAATTTCCCACACCAATTGATTTCGGATTGAGCCCAAAACTTATGCAACATCATAATATGGTGGGAGGAATTATTTGGGGGAGTTTTGAGTGATATCCAATCGCTAGACGTATGGAATACACCAACCACTCCAATTAGGATCGAACTGCCGTTGAACTTGAATTTTCCAATTTGGAACACCTATTGATTTCGGATCGAGCCCAAAACTTGGGTAACATCATAATATGGTGGGAGGAGTCATTTGGTGAGTTTTGAGTGAAATCCAATCGCAAGAAGTATGGAATACACCAACCACTCCAATTAGGAAAGAACTGCCATTGAACTTGAATTGTCCAATTTCTCACACCTATTGAGTTCGGATCGAGCCCAAAACTTGGGCAACATCATAATATGGTGAGAGGAGTCATTTGGTGAGTTTTGAGTGAAATCCAATCGCTAAAAGTATGGAATACACCAACCACTCCAATTAGGAACGAACTGCCGTTGAACTTGAATTGTCCAATTTGGAACACCTATTGATTTCGGATCGAGCCCAAAACTTGGGCAACATCATAATATGGTGGGAGGAGTCATTTGGTGAGTTTTGAGTGAAATCCAATTGCTAGAAGTATGGAATACACCAACCACTCCAATTAGGAACGAACTGCCGTTGAACTTGAATTGTCCAATTTCTCACACCTATTGAGTTCGGATCGAGCCCAAAACTTTGGCAACATCATAATATGGTAGGAGGAGTCATTTGGTGAGTTTTGAGTGTAATCCAATCGCTGGAAGTATGGAATACACCAACCACTCCAATTAGGAACTAACTGCCGTTGAACTTGAATTGTCCAATTTGGAACACCTATTGATTTCGGATCGAGCCCAAAATTTGGGCAACATCATAATATGGTGGGAGGAGTCATTTGGTGAGTTTTGAGTGAAATCCAATCGCTAGAGGTTTGGAATACACCAACCACTCCAATTAGGAATGAACTGCCGTTGAACTTGAATTGTCCAATTTGGAATACCTATTGATTTCGGATCGAGCCCAAAACTTGGGCAACATCATAATATGGTTGCAGGAGTCATTTGGTGGGTTTTGAGTGAAATCGAATCGCTAGAGGTATGGAATACACCAACCACTCCAATTAGGAACGAACTGCGGTTGAACTTGAATTGTCCAATTTCTAACACCAATTGATTTCGGATTGAGCCCAAAACTTATGCAACATCATAATATGGTGGGAGGAATTATTTGGGGGAGTTTTGAGTGATATCCAATCGCTAGACGTATGGAATACACCAACCACTCCAATTAGGAACGAACTGCCGTTGAACTTGAATTATCCAATTTGGAACACCTATTGATTTCGGATCGAGCCCAAAATTTGGGCAACATCATAATATGGTGGGAGGAGTCATTTGGTGAGTTTTGGGTGAAATCCAATCGCCAGAAGTATGGAATACACCAACCACTCCAATTAGGAACGAACTGCGGTTGAACTTGAATTGTCCAATTTCTAACACCAATTGATTTCGGATTGAGCCCAAAACTTATGCAACATCATAATATGGTGGGAGGAATTATTTGGGGGAGTTTTGAGTGATATCCAATCGCTAGACGTATGGAATACACCAACCACTCCAATTAGGAACGAACTGCCGTTGCACTTGAATTATCCAATTTGGAACACCTATTGATTTCGGATCGAGCCCAAAACTTGGGTAACATCATAATATGGTGGGATGAGTCATTTGGTGAGTTTTGAGTGAAATCCAATCGCTAGAAGTGTGGAATACACCAACCACTCCAATTAGGAACGAACTGCCGTTGAACTTGAATTGTCCAATTTGGAACACCTATTGATTTCGGATCGAGCCCAAAACTTTTGTAACATCATAATTTGGTGGGAGGAGTCATTTGGTGAGTTTCCAGTGAAATCCAATCACTAGAAGTATGGAATACACCAACCACTCCAATTTGGAATGAACTGCCATTGAACTTGAATTTTCCAATTTCTCACACCTATTGAGTTCGGATCGAGCCCAAAACTTGGGCAACATCATAATATGGTGGGAGGAGTCATTTGGTGAGTTTTGAGTGAAATCCAATCGCTAGAAGTATGGAATACACCAACCACTCCAATTAGGAACGAACTGCCGTTGAACTTGAATTGTGCAATTTCTCACACCTATTGATTTCGGATTGAGCCCAAAACTTGGGCAACATCATAATATGGTGGGAGGAATTATTTGGTGTGTTTTGAGTGAAATCCAATCGCTAGACGTATGGAATACACCAACCACTCCAATTAGGAACGAACTGCCGTTGAACTTGAATTGTCCAATTTGGAACACCTATTGATTTCGAATCGAGCCCAAAACTTGGGCAACATCATAATATGGTGGGAGGAGTCATTTGGTGAGTTTTGAGTGAAATCCAATCGCTCGAAGTATGGAATACACCAACCACTCGAATTAGGAACGAACTGCCGTTGAACTTGAATTGTCCAATTTGGAACACCTATTGATTTCGGATAGAGCCCAAAACTTGGGCAACAACATAATATCGTGGGAGGAGTCATTTGGTGAGTTTTGAGTGAAATCCAATCGCTAGAAGTATGGAATACACCAACCACTCCGATTAGGAACGAACTGCCGTTGAACTTGAATTGTCCAATTTCTCACACCTATTGATTTCGGACTGAGCCCCAAACTTGGCCAACATCATAATATGGTGGGAGGAGTCATTTGGTGAGTTTTGAGTGAAATCCAATCGCTAGAAGTACGGAATACACCAACCACTCCAATTAGGAACGAACTGCCGTTGAACTTGAATTGTCCAATTTGGAACACCTATTGATTTCGGATCGAGCCCAAAACTTGGGCAACATCATAATATGGTGGGAGGGGTCATTTGGTGAGTTTTGAGTGAAATCCAATCGCTAGAAGTATGGAATACACCAACCACTCCAATTAGGAACGAACTGCCGTTGAACTTGACTTGTCCAATTTCTCACACCTATTGATTTCGGATCGAGCCCAAAACTTGGGCAACATCATAATATGGTGGGAGGAGTCATTTGGTGAGTTTTGAGTGAAATCCAATCGCTAGAAGTATGGAATACACCAACCACTCCCATTAGGAACGAACTGTTGTTCAACTTGAATTGTCCAATTTCTCACACCTATTGATTTCGGATCGAGCCCAAAAACGGGGCAACATCATAATATGGTGGGAGGAGTCATTTGGTGAGTTTTGAGTGAAATGCAATCGCTAGAAGTATGGAAAACTCCGACCACTCCAAATAGAAACGAACTGCCGTTGAACATGAATTGTCCAATTTCGAACACCTATTGATTTCGGATCGAGCCCAAAACTTGGACAACATCATAATATGGTGGGAGGAGTCGTTTGGTGAGTTTTGAGTGCAATCCAATCGCTAGAACTATGGAATACACCAACCACTCCAATTAGGAACGAACTCCCGTTGAACTTGAATTGTCCAATTTCTCACACCTATTGATTTCGGATCGAGCCCCAAACTTGGGGAACATCATAATATGGTGGGAGGAGTCATTTGGGGAGTTTGGAGTGAAATCCAATCGCTAGAAGTATGGAATACCCCAACCACTCCAATTAGGAATGAACTGCCGTTGAATTTGAAATGTCCAATTTCTCACACCTATTAATTTCGGATCGAGCCCAAAACTTGGGCAACACCATAATATGGTGGGAGGAGTCATTTCGTGAGTTTTGAGTGAAATCCAATCGCTCGAAGTATGGAATACACCAACCACTCGAATTAGGAACGAACTGCCGTTGAACTTGAATTGTCCAATTTGGAACACCTATTGATTTCGGATAGAGCCCAAAACTTGGGCAACATCATAATATCGTGGGAGGAGTCATTTGGTGAGTTTTGAGTGAAATCCAATCGCTAGAAGTATGGAATACACCAACCACTCCGATTAGGAACGAACTGCCGTTGAACTTGAATTGTCCAATTTCTCACACCTATTGATTTCGGACTGAGCCCCAAACTTGGCCAACATCATAATATGGTGGGAGGAGTCATTTGGTGAGTTTTGAGTGAAATCCAATCGCTAGAAGTACGGAATACACCAACCACTCCAATTAGGAACGAACTGCCGTTGAACTTGAATTGTCCAATTTGGAACACCTATTGATTTCGGATCGAGCCCAAAACTTGGGCAACATCATAATATGGTGGGACGGGTCATTTGGTGAATTTTGAGTGAAATCCAATCGCTAGAAGTATGGAATACACCAACCACTCCAATTAGGAACGAACTGCCGTTGAACTTGACTTGTCCAATTTCTCACACCTATTGATTTCGGATCGAGCCCAAGACTTGGGCAACATCATAATATGGTGGGAGGAGTCATTTGGTGAGTTTTGAGTGAAATCCAATTGCTAGAAGTATGGAAAACTCCAACCACTCCAATTAGAAACGAACTGCCGTTGAACTTGAATTGTCCAATTTCGAACACCTATTGATTTCGGATCGAGCCCAAAACTTGGACAACATCATAATATGGTGGGAGGAGTCGTTTGGTGAGTTTTGAGTGCAATCCAATCGCTAGAAGTATGGAATACACACTCCACTCCAATTAGGAACAAACTATCGTTGAAATTGAATTGTCCAATTTCTCACACCTATTGATTTCGGATCGATCCCAAAACTTGGGCAACATCATAATATGGTGGGAGGAGTCATTTGGTGAGTTTAGAGTGAAATCCAATCGCTAGAAGTATGGAATACACCAACCACTCCAATTTGGAACGACCTGCCGTTGAACTTCAATTGTCCAATTTGGAACACCTATTGATTTCTGATCGAACCCAAAACTTGGGCAAAATCATAATATGGTGGGAGGAGTCATGTGGTGAGTTTTCAGTGAAATCCAATCGCTAGAAGTATGGAATACACCAACCACTCCAATTAGGAACGAACTGCCGTTGAACTTGAATTGTCCAATTCGGAACACCTATTGATTTCGGATCGAGACCATAACATGGGCAACATCATAATATGGTGGGAGGAGTCATTTGGTGAGTTTTGAGTGAAATCCAATCGCTAGAAGTGTGGAATACACCAACCACTCCATTTAGGAACGAACTGCCCTGAACTTGAATTGTCCAATTTCTCACACCTATTGATTTCGGATCGAGCCCCAAAATTGGGCAACCTCATAATATGGTGGGAGGAGTCATTTGGGGAGTTTTGAGTGAAATCCAATCGCTAGAAGTATGGAATACACCAACCACTACAATTAGGAACGAACTGCCGTTGAACTTGAATTGTCCAATTTCGAACACCTATTGATTTCGGATGGAGCCCAAAACTTGGGCAACATCATAATATGGTGGGAGGAGTCATTTGGTGAGTTTTGAGTGAAATCCAATCGCTAGAAGTATGGAAAACTCCAACCACTCCAATTAGAAACGAACTGCCGTTGAACTTTAATTGTTCAATTTCGAACACCTATTGATTTCGGATCGAGCCCAAAACTTGGACAACATCATAATATGGTGGGAGGAGTCGTTTGGTGAGTTTTGAGTGCAATCCAATCGCTAGAAGTATGGAATACACCAACCACTCCAATTAGGAACGAACTCCCGTTGAACTTGAATTGTCCAATTTCTCACACCTATTGATTTCGGATCGAGCCCAAAACTTGGGCAACATCATAATATGGTGGGAGGAGTCGTTTGGTGAGTGTTGAGGGCAATCCAATCGCTAGAAGTATGGAATACACACTCCACTCCAATTAGGAACAAACTATCGTTGAAATTGAATTGTCCAATTTCTCACACCTATTGATTTCGGATCGATCCCAAAACTTGGGCAACATAATAATATGGTGGGAGGAGTCATTTGGTGAGTTTAGAGTGAAATCCAATCGCTAGAAGTATGGAATACACCAACCACTCCAATTAGGAACGACCTGCCGTTGAACTTCAATTGTCCAATTTGGAACACCTATTGATTTCTGATCGAGCCCAAAACTTGGGCAAAATCATAATATGGTGGGAGGAGTCATGTGGTGAGTTTTCAGTGAAATCCAATCGCTAGAAGTATGGAATATACCAACCACTCCAATTAGGAACGAACTGCCGTTGAACTTGAATTGTCCAATTTGGAACACCTATTGATTTCGGATCGAGACCAAAACTTGGGCAACATCATAATATGGTGGGAGGAGTCGTTTGGTTAGTTTTTAGTGAAATCCAATCGCTACAAGTATGGAAAACACCAGCCACTCCAATAAGGAACGAACTACCGTTGAACTTGAATTGTCCAATTTGTCACACCTATTGATTTCAGATCGAGACCATAAGTTGGGCAACGTCATAATATGGTGGGAGGAGTCATTTGGTGAGTTTTGAGTGAAATCCAATCGCTAGAAGTGTGGAATACACCAACCACTCCCATTAGGATTGAACTGTCGTTCAACTTGAATTGTCCAATTTCTCACACCTATTGATTTCGGATCGAACCCCAAACTTGTGCAACATCATAATATGGTGGGAGGATTCATTTGGTGAGTTTTGAGTGAAATCCAATCGCTGGAAGTATGGAATACACCAACCACTCCAATTAGGAACGAACTGCCGTTGAACTTGAATTGTCCAATTTCGAACACCTATCGATTTCGGATCGAGATCAAAACTTGGGCAACATCATAATATGGTGGGAGGAGTCATTTGTTGAGTTTTTAGTGAAATCCAATCGCTAGAAGTATGGAATACACCAACCACTCCAATAAGGAACGAACTGCCGTTGAACTTGAATTGTCCAATTTGGAACACCTATTGATTTCGGATCGAGCCCAAAACTGGGGCAACATCATAATACGGTGCGAGGAGTCATTTGGTGAGTTTTGAGTGAAATCCAATCGCTAGAAGTATGGAATACACCAACCACTCCAATTAGGAACGAAGTGCCGTTGAACTTGAATTGTCCAATTTGGAACACCTATTGATTTCGGATCGATACCAAAACTTGGGCAACATCATAATATGATGGGAGGAGTCATTTGTTGAGTTTTTAGTGAAATCCAATCGCTAGAAGTATGGACTACCCAACCACTCCAATAAGGAACGAACTGCCGTTGAACTTGAATTGTCCAATTTGGAACACCTATTGATTTCGGATCGAGCCCAAAACTGGGGCAACATCATAATTTGGTGGGAGGAGTCATTTGGTGTGTTTTGAGTGAAATCCAATCTCTAGAAGTATGGAATACACCAACCACTCCAATTAGGAACGAAATGCCGTTGAACTTGAATTGTCCAATTTGGAACACCTATTGATTTCGGATCGAGACCATAACTTGGGCAACAACATAATATGGTGGAAGGAGTCAATTGGTGAGTTTCTAGTGAAATCCAATCGCTAGAAGTATAGAATACACCAACCACTCCAATTAGGAACGAACTGCCGTTGAACTTGAATTGTCCAATTTCTCACACCTATTGATTTCGGATCGAACCCCAAACTTGGGCAACATCATAATATGGTGGGAGGAGTCATTTGGTGAGTTTTGAGTGAAAACCAATCGCTAGATGTTTGGAATACACCAACCACTCCAATTAGGAACGAACTGCCGTTGAACTTGAATTGTCCAATTTGGAACACCTATTGATTTCGGATCGAGACCATAACTTGGGCAACATCATAATATGGTGGGAGGAGTCATTTGGTGAGTTTTGAGTGAAATCCAATCGCTAGAAGTATGGGATACACCAACCACTCCAATTAGGAACGAACTGCCGTTGAACTTGAATCGTCCAATTTCTCACACCTGTTGATTTCGGATCGAGCCCAAAACTTGGGCAACTCCATAATATGGTGGGAGGAGTCATTTGGTGAGTTTTGAGTGAAATCCAATCGCTAGAAGTATGGAATACACCAACCACTCCAACTAGGAACGAACTGCCGTGGAACTTGAATTGTCCAATTTCTCACACCTATTGATTTCGGATCGAGCCCAAAACTTGGGCAACATCATAATATGGTGGGAGGAGTCATTTGGTGAGTTTTGAGTGAAATCCAATCGCTAGAAGTTAGGAATACACCAACCACTCCAATTAGGAACGAACTGCCGTGGAACTTGAATTGTCCAATTTCTCACACCTATTGATTTCGGATCGAGCCCAAAACTTGGGCAACATCATAATATGGTGGGAGGAGTCATTTGGTGAATTTTGATTGAAATCCAATCGCTAGAAGTATGGAATACACCGACCACTCCAATTAGGAACGAACTGTCGTTGAACTTGAATTGTCCAATTTCTCACACCTATTGATTTCGGATCGAGACAAAAACTTGGGCAACATCATAATATATGGTGGGAGGAGTCATTTGGTGAGTTTTGAGTGAAATCCAATCGCTAGAAGTATGGAATACACCAACCACTCCAATTAGGAACGAACTGCCGTGGAACTTGAATTGTCCAATTTGGAACACCTATTGATTTCGGATCGAGCCCAAAACTTGGGCAACATCATAATATGGTGGGAGGACTCATTTGGTGAGTTTTGAGTGAAATCCAATTGCTAGAAATATGGAATACACCAACCACTCCAATTAAGAACGAACTGCCGTTGAACTTGAATTGTCCAATTTGGAACACCTATTGATTTCGGATCGAGCCCAAAACTTGGGCAACATCATAATATGGTGGGAGGAGTCATTTGGTGAGTTTTGAGTGAAATCCAATCGCTAGAAGTATGGAATACACCAGCCACTCCAATTAGGAATGAACTGCCGTGGAACTTGAATTGTCCAATTTCTCACACCTATTGATTTCGGATCGAGCCCAAAGCTTGGGCTGCATAATATGGTGGGAGGAGTCATTTGGTGAGTTTTGAGTGAAATCAAATCGCTAGAAGTATGGAATACACCAACCACTCCAATTAGGAACGAACTGCCGTTGAACTCGAATTGTCCAATTTCTCACACCTATTGATTTCGGATCGAGCCCAAAACTTGGGCAACATCATAATATGGTGGGAGGAGTCATTTGGTGTGTTTTGAGTGAAATCCAATCGCTAGAAGTATGGAATACACCGACCACTCCAATTAGGAACGAACTGCCGTTGAACTTGAATAGTCCAATTTCGAACACCTATTGATTTCGGATCGAGCCCAAAACTTGGGCAACATCATAATATGGTGGGAGGAGTCATTTGGTGAGTTTTGAGTGAAATCCAATCGCTAGAAGTATGGGATACACCAACCACTCCAATTAGGAACGAACTGCCGTTGAACTTGAATCGTCCAATTTCTCACACCTGTTGATTTCGGATCGAGCCCAAAACTTGGGCAACTCCATAATATGGTGGGAGGAGTCATTTGGTGAGTTTTGAGTGAAATCCAATCGCTAGAAGTATGGAATACACCAACCACTCCAACTAGGAACGAACTGCCGTGGAACTTGAATTGTCCAATTTCTCACACCTATTGATTTCGGATCGAGCCCAAAACTTGGGCAACATCATAATATGGTGGGAGGAGTCATTTGGTGAGTTTTGAGTGAAATCCAATCGCTAGAAGTTAGGAATACACCAACCACTCCAATTAGGAACGAACTGCCGTGGAACTTGAATTGTCCAATTTCTCACACCTATTGATTTCGGATCGAGCCCAAAACTTGGGCAACATCATAATATGGTGGGAGGAGTCATTTGGTGAATTTTGATTGAAATCCAATCGCTAGAAGTATGGAATACACCGACCACTCCAATTAGGAACGAACTGCCGTTGAACTTGAATTGTCCAATTTCTCACACCTATTGATTTCGGATCGAGCCCAAAACTTGGGCAACATCATAATATGGTGGGAGGAGTCATTTGACGAGTTTTGAGTGAAATCCAATCGCTAGAAGTATGGGATACAACACCCACTCCAATTAGGAACGAACTGCCGTTGAACTTGAATTGTCCAATTTGGAACACCTATTGATTTCGGATCGAGCCCAAAACTTGGGTAACATCATAATATGGTGGGAGGAGTCATTTGGTGAGTTTTGAGTGAAATCCAATCGCTAGAAGTATGGAATACACCAGCCACTCCAATTAGGAACGAACTGCCGTGGAACTTGAATTGTCCAATTTCTCACACCGATTGATTTCGGATCGAGCCCAAAGCTTGGGCTGCATAATATGGTGGGAGGAGTCATTTGGTGAGTTTTGAGTGAAATCAAATCGCTAGAAGTATGGAATACACCAACCACTCCAATTAGGAACGAACTGCCGTTGAACTTGAATTGTCCAATTTCTCACACCTATTGATTTCGGATCGAGCCCAAAACTTGGGCAACATCATAATATGGTGGGAGGAGTCATTTGGTGTGTTTTCAGTGAAATCCAATCGCTAGAAGTATGGAATACACCGACCACTCCAATTAGGAACGAACTGCCGTTGAACTTGAATAGTCCAATTTCTCACACCTATTGATTTCGGATCGAGCCCAAAACTTGGGCAACATCATAATATGGTGGGAGGAGTCATTTGGTGAGTTTTGAGTGAAATCCAATCGCTAGAAGTATGGGATACACCAACCACTCCAATTAGGAACGAACTGCCGTTGAACTTGAATCGTCCAATTTCTCACACCTGTTGATTTCGGATCGAGCCCAAAACTTGGGCAACTCCATAATATGGTGGGAGGAGTCATTTGGTGAGTTTTGAGTGAAATCCAATCGCTAGAAGTATGGAATACACCAACCACTCCAACTAGGAACGAACTGCCGTGGAACTTGAATTGTCCAATTTCTCACACCTATTGATTTCGGATCGAGACAAAAACTTGTGCAACATCATAATATATGGTGGGAGGAGTCATTTGGTGAGTTTTGAGTGAAATCCAATCGCTAGAAGTATGGAATACACCAACCACTCCAATTAGGAACGAACTGCCGTGGAACTTGAATTGTCCAATTTGGCACACCTATTGATTTCGGATCGAGCCCAAAACTTGGGCAACATCATAATATGGTGGGAGGAGTCATTTGGTGAGTTTTGAGTGAAATCCAATTGCTAGAAGTATGGAATACACCAACCACTCCAATTAGGAACGAACTGCCGTTGAACTTGAATTGTCCAATTTGGAACCCCTATTGATTTCGGATCGAGCCCAAAACTTGGGCAACATCATAATATGGTGGGAGGAGTCATTTGGTGAGTTTTGAGTGAAATCCAATCGCTAGAAGTATGGAATACACCAACCACTCCAATTAGGAACGAACTGCCGTTGAACTTGAATTGTCCAATTTCTCACACCTATTGATTTCGGATCGAGCCCAAAACTTGGGCTACATCATAATATGATGGGAGGAGTCATTTGGTGAGTTTTGAGTGAAATCCAATCGCTAGAAGTTTGGAATACACCAACCACTCCAATTAGGAACGAACTGCCGTGGAACTTGAATTGTCCAATTTGGAACACCTATTGATTTCGGATCGAGCCCAAAACTTGGGCAACATCATAATATGGTGGGAGGAGTCATTTGGTGAGTTTTGAGTGAAATCCAATTGCTAGAAGTATGGAATACCCCAGCCACTCCAATTAGGAACGAACTGCCGTTGAACTTGAATTGTCCAATTTGGAACACCTGTTGATTCCGGATCAAGCCCAAAACTTGGGCAACATCATAATATGGTGGGAGGAGTCATTTGGTGAGTTTTGAGTGAAATCGAATCGCTAGAAGTGTGGAATACAACAACCACTCCAATTAGGAACGAACTGCCGTTGAACTTGAATTGTCCAATTTCTCACACCTATTGATTTCGGATCGAACCCAAAACTTGGGCAACATCATAATATGGTGGGAGGAGTCATTTGGTGAGTTTTGAGTGAAATCCAATTGCTAGAACTATGGAATACACCAACCACTCCAATTTGGAACGAACTGCCGTTGAACTTGAATTGTCCAATTTCTCACACCTATTGATATCGGATCGAGCCCAAAACTTGGGCAACATCATAATATGGTGGGAGGAGTCATTTGGTGAGTTTTGAGTGAAATCCAATCGCTAGAAGTATGGAATACACCAACCACTCCAATTAGGAACGAACTGCCGTTGAACTTGAATTGTCCAATTTCTCACACCTATTCATTTCAGATCGATCTCAAAACTTGGGCAACATCATAATATGGTGGGAGGAGTCATTTATTGAGTTTTGAGTGAAATCCAATCGCTAGAAGTATGGAATACACCAACCACTCCAATTAGGAACGAACTGCCGTTGAACTTGAATTGTCCAATTTCTCACACCTATTTATTTCGGATCGAGCCCCAAACTTGGGCAACATCATAATATGGTGGGAGGAGTCATTTGGTGAGTTTTGAGTGAAATCCAATCGCTAGAAGTATGGAATACACCAACCACTCCAATTCGGAACGAACTGTTAAGCTCATAATTTCATACATATACATGCCCTATTTACTTACTTCTTTTGTTTAGTTTCCTAGATTTATAAGTTATTTGCCTCCCTTTGTGTGTTTTGTAGGCCAAAAGAGCAAGAGAGCATAATTCTTGCAATTCAAGCATGTTAAGGCCTAATTTGGATGAATGGAAGAAGAGCTTAAAGACAAACTCATTTTTCCTACAGCCCCTTGCCAGTCCAGTTTCGTGGGTCACATTGTAAGATCTGTTTCAGCAACCTACACAGCTCGGATGAGGCCGCATTCTTCATGAAAGGTGTTCCAATGGGTGTGTACTATAACATATCCAAAATTCAGCCCCATTGCATAAATCTGGAGTCCGTCACCTAGCAAACACAGACCCATGCTCAGGATGGAGTTTTGTCAGCGAGCAAAACGAGTTAACAATTTGTTTCGGCCTTAACTTCCTCCTCCGAGCTTGGATTGGGCCAATATTTGTGTGGTTGGATCATACACATTCTGAACTTCACAATGGACATCTTAAAGTCTTCATTTGATTCAGCCTAGCCCAATTCGTAAGCCCTTGAAGTTGCTGGTCATGCTGACATGAGGATGAGATGGTTGGAAGCTTGGTCATGGTGAGCTAGGCATGAGCTATTGTAGCTGGTTGGAAGCTTGGTCATGGTGACATGAAGATGAGCTAGGGCTGCTGGTGGGATTTATTGATGAAGTGCATCAACCAATTCAGATTTTATAATGCAAGTGTTGTATGCATTAGTGAAGTGCATCAACCAATTTAGATTTTATAATGCAAGTGTTGAATGCATTAGCCATATTGAATTCAGATTTATCACTCCCCTCTCCCTATAAATACCACATCCATTCCACATTCAAGAAACAACAAATCCTGAGATTCACAACTCCACAATTCACTCCAACCATCCTCAAACACTCTCACAATCCCAAACACTCCAACAATCACCAAAACAACTCCAGCTTTCTTCTCTTCCATTTCCCTACGAATTTCATCTTCCTTAGCCATCACCACTCACTCAAACTCATCCCAAATCACCTCCATATCCTTCATACATCTTTCTAGAAGTGGGGAAGCTCTTGGAGAAGCATTAGAAGTGGAGAAGCACTTGGAGAAGCCTTGGACACCACAAGAACTTCAGAAAAAGGGTTTTTCTACTCTTATTGCATTCATTATGTTTTCTCATTTCTGTTCAAGTCTCTTTTCCATTATGAGTAGCTAAATCCATAACTAGGGCTTCGATGTAACCTAACATGAATATTCTGGGTTTATAAGTTCGGAGTTTCAAGTTTGATTCATAATTCATGTTCTTATTCATTATGCTTATAAGTTAACATGCTTGTTTGAATGATTGATCACCATTAGAACTTGTTTGTTAACTATCTTGGTTTGAATTAAGAGTATACACCATGCTTTAATTCGAATTGAACTATGAATAGGAAGAGTATGTATGGACATTCGACAACAGGGATTAGATACATACTTGGTTGTTTAAAATGTTCTTCTATGCTTAATGGGTTCCTAATGCTTAATTTTAGGTTAGACAACAAATGATCAAATTAGGGAATTAGGAACACAAGGTTAGGACCAAACACCATGGCCTAATCATACTTTAGCTAGAATCAATCTTTGAATCTGAATTAGACTTGTTACTTGAATCTTTATAACCCAGAATTGAATTGTTATGGTGAATCGAATGCCCTAGTCTCCAAACCTGTGTTTTAACCTTCAAAACCACCCTTTGTTACTTTTGTTTACTTGCTTTCCGTAGCAATTTCAGTTTGTTCATTTCTTTCTATAATCACAAGCATTCTCACTTCGAAGTTCATTTTAATCTTGCTGCATTTGTTTTCAAACTCACTCTAAATTCTATTTTAGATTTAACTTCCTAACTTCTTGAATTCGGTAATCTAAAATACATAACTAATTTGAACTTCCCAGTCTTCGTGGGTACGACCTCGTACTTGTCTTGCTATACTACTAATTGCCCCGTACAATTGCGAGTTAACATATTATTAACAACACGAACTGCCATTGAACTTGAATTGTCCAATTTCTCACACCTATTGATTTCGGACCGAGCCCAAAACTTGGGCAACATCATAATATGGTGGGAGGAGTCATTTGGTGAGTCTTGAGTGAAATCCAAACGCTAGAAGTATGGAATACACCAACCACTCCAATTAGGAACGAACAGCCGTTGAACTTGAATTGTCCAATTTCTCACACCGATTGATTTCGGATCGAGCCCAAAACTTGGGTAACATCATAATATTGTGGGAGGAGTCATTTGGTGAGTTTTGAGTGAAATCCAATCGATAGAAGTATGGAATACCCCAACCACTCCAATTAGGAACGAACTGCCGTAGAACTTGAATTGTCCAATTTGGAACACCTATTGATTTCGGATCGAGCCCAAAACTTGGGCAACATCATAATATGGTGGGAGGAGTCATTTGGTGAGTTTTGAGTGAAATCCAATCGCTAGAAGTATGGAATACACCAACCACTCCAATTAGGAATGAACTGCCGTGGAACTTGAATTGTCCAATTTCTAACACCTATTGAGTTCGGATCGAGCCCAAAACTTGGGCAACATCATAATATGGTGGGAGGAGTCATTTGGTGAGTTTTGAGTGAAATCCAATCTCTAGAAGTATGGAATACACCAACCACTCCAATTAGGAACGAACTGCCGTCGAACTTAAATTGTCCAATTTCTCACACCTATTGATTTCGGATCGAGCCCAAAACTTGGGCAACATCATAATATGGTGGGAGGAGTAATTTGGTGAGTTTTGGGTGAAATCCAATCGCTAGAAGTATGGAATACACCAACCACTCCAATTAGGAACGAACTGCCGTTGAACTTGAATTGTCCAATTTCTCACACCTATTGATTTCGGATAGAGCCCAAAACTTGGGCAACATCATAATATGGTGGGAGGAGTCATTTGGTGAGTTTTGAGTGAAATCCAATCGCTAGAAGTATGGAATACACCAACCACTCCAATTAGGAACGAACTGCCATTGAACTTGAATTGTCCAATTTCTCACACCTATTGATTTCGGATCGAGCCCAAAACTTGTGCAACATCATAATATGGTGGGAGGAGTCATTTGGTGAGTTTTGAGTGAAATCCAATCGCTAGAAGTATAGAATACACCAACCACTCCAATTAGGAACGAACTGCCCGTGAACTTGAATTGTCCAATTTCTCACACCAATTGATTTCGGATCGAGCCCCAAACCTGGGCAACATCATAATATGGTGGGAGGAGTCATTTGGTGAGTTTTGAGGGAAATCCAATCGCTAGAAGTATAGAATACACCAACCACTCCAACTGGGAACGAACTTCCGTTGAACTTGAATTGTCCAATTTGGAACACCTGTTGATTTCGGATCAAGCCCAAAACTTGGGCAACATCATAATATGGTGGGAGGAGTCATTTGGTGAGTTTTGAGTGAAATCCAATCGCTAGAAGTATGGAATACACCAACCACTCCAATTAGGAACGAACTGTTGTTGAACTTGAATTGTCCAATTTCTGACACCTATTGATTTCGGATGGAACCCCAAACTTGTGCAACATCATAATATGGTGGGAGGAGTCATTTGGTGAGTTTTGAGTGAAATCCAATCGCTAGAAGTATGGAATACACCAACCACTCCAATTAGGAACGAACTGTCGTTGAACTTGAATTGTCCAATTTCTCACACCTATTGATTTCGGATGGACCCCAAACTTGTGCAACATCATAATATGTTGGGAGGAGTCATTTGGTGAGTTTTGAGTGAAATCCAATCGCTAAAAGTATGGAATACACCAACCACTCCAACTAGGAACGAACTGTCGTTGAACTTGGATTGTCCAATTTGGAACACCTATTGGTTTCGGATCGAGCCCAAAACTTGGGCAACATCATAATATGGTGGGAGGAGTCTTTCGGTGAGTTTTGAGTGAAATCCAATCGCTAGAAGTATGGAATACACCAACCACTCCAACTAGGAACGAACTGTCGTTGAACTTGAATTGTCCAATTTCTCACACCCATTGATTTCGGATGGAACCCCAAACTTGTGCGACATCATAATATGGTGGGAGGAGTCATTTGGTGAGTTTTGAGTGAAATCCAATCGCTAGAAGTATGGAATACACCAACCACTCCAATTAGGAACGAACTGTTGTTGAACTTGAATTGTCCAATTTCTGACACCTATTGATTTCGGATGGAACCCCAAACTTGTGCAACATCATAATATGGTGGGAGGAGTCATTTGGTGAGTTTTGAGTGAAATCCAATCGCTAGAAGTATGGAATACACCAACCACTCCAATTAGGAACGAACTGTCGTTGAACTTGAATTGTCCAATTTCTCACACCTATTGATTTCGGATGGAACCCCAAACTTGTGCAACATGATAATATGGCGGGAGGAGTCATTTGGTGAGTTTTGAGTGAAATCCAATCGCTAGAAGTATGGAAAACACCAACCACTCCAATTAGGAACGAACTGCCGTTGAACTTGAATTGTTTAATTTTGAACACCTGTTGATTTCGGATCAAGCCCAAAACTTGGGCAACATCATAATACGGTGGGAGGAGTCATTTGGTGAGTTTTGAGTGAAATCCAATCGCTAGAAGTATGGAATACACCAACCACTCCAATTAGGAACGAACTGCCGTTGAACTTGAATTGTCCAATTTCTAACACCTATTGAGTTCGGATCGAGCCCAAAACTTGGGCAACATCATAATATGGTGGGAGGAGTCATTTGGTGAGTTTTGAATGAAATCCAATCGCTAGAAGTATGGAATACACCAACCACTCCAATTAGGAACGAACTGCCGTTGAACTTGAATTGTCCAATTTCTCACACCTATTGATTCCGGATCGAGCCCAAAACTTGGGCAACATCATAATATGGTGGGAGGAGTCATTTGGTGAGTTTTGAGTGAAATCCATTCGCTAGAAGTATGGAATACACCAACCACTCCAATTAGGAACGAACTGCCGTTGAACTTGAATTGTCCAATTTCTCACACCTATTGATTTCGGATCGAGCCCTAAACTTGGGCAACATCATAATATGGTGGGAGGAGTCATTTGGTGAGTTTTGAGTGAAATCCAATCGCTAGAAGTATGGAATACACCAACCACTCCAATTAGGAACGAACTGCCGTTGAACTTGAATTGTCCAATTTCTAACACCTATTGAGTTCGGATCGAGCCTAAAACTTGGGCAACATCATAATATGGTGGGAGGTGTCATTTGGTGAGTTTTGAGTGAAATCCAATCGCTAGAAGTATGGAATACACCAACCACTCCAATTAGGAACGAACTGTCGATGAACTTGAATGGTCCAATTTCTCACACCCATTGATTTCGGATGGAACCCCAAACTTGTGCGACATCATAATATGGTGGGAGGAGTCATTTGGTGAGTTTTGAGGGAAATCCAATCGCTAGAAGTATGGAATACACCAACCACTCCAATTAGGAACGAACTGCCGTTGAACTTGAATTGTCCAATTTCTAACACCTATTGAGTTCGGATCGAGCCTAAAACTTGGGCAACATCATAATATGGTGGGAGGTGTCATTTGGTGAGTTTTGAGTGAAATCCAATCGCTAGAAGTATGGAATACACCAACCACTCCAATTAGGAATGAACTGTCGTGGGAGTTGAATTGTCCGATTTCTCACACCCATTGATTTGGGATGGAACCCCAAACTTGTGCGACATCATAGCTTGGAGGGAGGAGTCATTTGGTGAGTTTTGAGTGAAATCCAATCGCTAGAAGTATGGAATACACCAACCACTCCAATTAGGAACGAACTGCCGTTGAACTTGAATTGTCCAATTTGGAACACCTATTGATTTCGGATCGAGCCCCAAACTTGGGCAACATCATAATATGGTGCGAGGAGTCATTTGGTGAGTTTTGAGTGAAATCCAATCGCTAGAAGTACGGAATACACCAACCACTCCAATTAGGAACGAACTGCTGTGGAACTTAAATTGTCCAATTTCTCACACCTATTGAGTTCGGATCGAGCCCAAAACTTGGGCAACATCATAATATGGTGGGAGGAGTCATTTGGTGAGTTTTGAATGAAATCCAATCGCTAGAAGTATGGAATACACCAACCACTCCAATTAGGAACGAACTGCCGTTGAACTTGAATTGTCCAATTTGGAACACCTGTTGATTTCGGATCAAGCCCAAAACTTGGGCAACATCATAATATGGTGGGAGGAGTCATTTTGTGAGTTTTGAGTGAAATCCAATCGCTAGAAGTATGGAATACATCAACCACTCCAATTTGTAACGAACTGCCGTTGAACTTGAATTGTCCAATTTGGAACACCTATTGATTTCGGATCGAGCCCAAAACTTGGGCAACATCATAATATGGTGGGAGGAGTCATTTGGTGAGTTTTGAGTGAAATCCAATCGCTAGAAGTATGGAATACACCAACCACTCCAATTAGGAACGAACTGTCGTTGAACTTGAATTGTCCAATTTCTCACACCTATTGATTTCGGATGGAACCCCAAACTTGTGCAACATGATAATATGGCGGGAGGAGTCATTTGGTGAGTTTTGAGTGAAATCCAATCGCTAGAAGTATGGAATACACCAACCACTCCAATTAGGAACGAACTGCCGTTGAACTTAAATTGTCCAATTTCTCACACCTATTGAGTTCGGATCGAGCCCAAAACTTGGGCAACATCATAATATGGTGGGAGGAGTCATTTGGTGAGTTTTGAATGAAATCCAATCGCTAGAAGTATGGAATACACCAACCACTCCAATTAGGAACGAACTGCCGTTGAACTTGAATTGTCCAATTTCGAACACCTGTTGATTTCGGACCGAGCCCAAAACTTGGGAAACATCATAATATGGTGGGAGGAGTCACTTGGTGAGTTTTGAGTGAAATCCAATCGCTAGAAGTATGGAATACACCAACCACTCCAATTAGGAACGAACTGCCGTTGAACTTAAATTGTCCAATTTCTCACACCTATTGAGTTCGGATCGAGCCCAAAACTTGGGCAACATCATAATATGGTGGGAGGAGTCATTTGGTGAGTTTTGAGTGAAATCCAATCGCTAGAAGTATGGAATACAACAACGACTCCAATTAGGAACGAACTGCCGTTAAACTTGAATTGTCCAATTTCTCACCCCTATTGATTTCGGATCGAGCCCCAAACTTGGGCAACATCATAATATCGTGGGAGGAGTCATTTGGTGAGTTTTGAGTGAAATCCAATCGCTAGAAGTTTGGAATACACCAACCACTCCAATTAGAAACGAACTGCCGTTGAACCTGAATTGTCCAATTTCTCTCACCTATTGATTTCGGATCGAGCCCAAAACTTGGGCAACAACAAAATATGGTGGGAGAAGTCATTTGGTGAGTTTCGAATGAAATCCAAACGCTAGAAGTATGGAATACACCAACCACTCCAATTTGGAACGAACTGCTGTTGAACTTGAATTGTCCAATTTCTCACACCTATTGATTTCGGACCGAGCCCAAAACTTGCGCAACATCAAAATATGGTGGGAGAAGTCATTTGGTGAGTTTTGAATGAAATCCAATCGCTAGAAGTATGGAATACACCAACCACTCCAATTTGGAACGAACTGCCGTTGAACTTGAATTGTCCAATTTGGAACACCTATTGATTTCGGATCGAACCCAAAACTTGGGCAACATCATAATATGGTGGGAGGAGTCATTTGGTGAGTTTTGAGTGCAATCCAATCGCTAGAAGTATGGAATACACCAACCACTCCAATTAGGAACGAATTGCCGTTGAACTTGAATTGTCCAATTTGGAACACCTATTGATTTCGGATCGAGACCAAAACTTGGGCAACATCATAATATGGTGGGAGGAGTCATTTGGTGAGTTTTGAGTGAAATCCAATCGCTAGAAGTATAGAATACACCAACCACTCCAATTAGGAACGAACTGCCGTTGAACTTGAATTGTCCAATTTATGACACCTATTGATTTCGGATCGAACCCCAAACTTTGGCAATATCATAATATGGTGGGAGGAGTCATTTGGTGAGTTTTGAGTGAAATCCAATCGCTAGAAGTATGGAATACACCAACCACTCCAATTAGGAACGCACTGCTGTTGAACTTGGATTGTCCAATTTGGAACACCTATTGATTTCGGATCGAGCCCAAAACTTGGGCAACATCGTAATATGGTGGGAAGAGTCATTTGGTGAGTTTTGAGAGAAATCCAATCGCTAGAAGTATGGAATACACCAACCACTCCAATTAGGAACGAACTGTCGTTGAACTTGAATTGTCCAATTTCTGACACCCATTGATTTCGGATCGAGCCCAAAACTTGGGCAACATCATAATATGGTGGAAGAAGTCATTTGGTGAGTTTTGAGTGAAATCCAATCGCTAGAAGTATGGAATACACCAACCACTCCAACTAGGAACGAACTGCCGTTGAACTTGAATTGTCCAATTTCTCACACCTATTGAGTTCGGATCGAGCCCAAAACTTGGGCAACATCATAATATGGTGGGAGGAGTCATTTGGTGAGTTTTGAGTGAAATCCAATCGCTAGAAGTATGGAATACACCAATCACTCCAATTAGGAACGCACTGCCGGAAACTTGGATTGTCCAATTTGGAACACCTATTGGTTTCGGATCGAGCCCAAAACTTGGGCAACATCGTAATTTGGTGGGAGGAGTCATTTGGTTAGTTTTGAGTGAAATCCAATCGCTAGAAGTATGGAATACACCAACCACTCCAATTAGGAACGAAGTGTCGTTGAACTTGAATTGTCCAGTTTCTCACACCTATTGATTTCGGATGGAACCCTAAACTTGTGCAACATCATAATATGGTGGGAGGAGTCATTTGGTGAGTTTTGAGTGAAATCCAATCGCTAGAAGTATGGAATACACCCACCACTCCAATTAGGAACGAACTGCCGTTGAACTTGAATTGTCCAATTTCTCACACCTATTGATTTCGGATCGAGCCCAAAACTTGGGCAACATCATAATATAGTGGGAGGAGTCATTTGGTGAGTTTTGAGTGAAATCCAATCGCTAGAAGTATGGAATACACCAACCACTCCAATTAGGAACGAACTGTCGTTGAACTTGAATTGTCCAATTTGGAACATCTATTGATTTCGGATGGAACCCCAAACTTGTGCAACATCATAATATGGTGGGAGGAGTCATTTGTTGAGTTTTGAGTGAAATCCAATCGCTAGAAGTGTGGAATACACCAACCACTCCAATTAGGAACGCACTGCCCAAAACTTGGGGAACATCATAATATGGTGGAAGGAGTCATTTGGTGAGTTTTGAGTGAAATCCAATCGCTAGAAGTATGGAATACACCAACCACTCCAATTAGGAACGCACTGCCGTTGAACTTGGATTGTCCAATTTGGAACACCTATTGATTTCGGATCGAGCCCAAAACTTGGGCAACATCATAATATGGTGGGAGTAGTCATTTGGTGAGTTTTGAGTGAAATCCAATCGCTAGAAGTATGGAATACACCAACCACTCCAATTAGGAACGAACTGCCGTTGAACTTGAATTGTCCAATTTCTTACACCTATTGATTTCGGATCGAGCCCAAAACTTGGGCAACATCATAATATGGCGGGAGGAGTCATTTGGTGAGTTTTGAGTGAAATCCAATCGCTAGAAGTGTGGAATACACCAACCACTCCAACTACGAACGAACTGCCGTTGAACTTGAATTGTCCAATTTCTCACACCTATTGAATTCGGATCGAGCCCAAAACTTGGGCAACATCATAATATGGTGGAAGGAGTCATTTGGTGAGTTTTGAGTGAAATCCAATCGCTAGAAGTATGGAATACACCAACCACTCCAATTAGGAACGAACTGTCGTTGAACTTGAATTGTCCAATTTGGAACATCTATTGATTTCGGACGGAATCCCAAACTTGTGCAACATCATAATATGGTGGGAGGAGTCATTTGTTGAGTTTTGAGTGAAATCCAATCGCTAGAAGTGTGGAATACACCAACCACTCCAATTAGGAACGCACTGCCCAAAACTTGGGGAACATCATAATATGGTGGAAGGAGTCATTTGGTGAGTTTTGAGCGAAATCCAATCGCTAGAAGTATGGAATACACCAACCACTCCAATTAGGAACGCACTGCCGTTGAACTTGGATTGTCCAATTTGGAACACCTATTGATTTCGGATCGAGCCCAAAACTTGGGCAACATCATAATATGGTGGGAGTAGTCATATGGTGAGTTTTGAGTGAAATCCAATCGCTAGAAGTATGGAATACACCAACCACTCCAATTAGGAACGAACTGCCGTTGAACTTGAATTGTCCAATTTCTTACACCTATTGATTTCGGATCGAGCCCAAAACTTGGGCAACATCATAATATGGTGGGAGGAGTCATTTGGTGAGTTTTGAGTGAAATCCAATCGCTAGAAGTATGGAATACACCAACCACTCCAACTACGAGCGAACTGCCGTTGAACTTGAATTGTCCAATTTCTCACACCTATTGAGTTCGGTTCGAGCCCAAAACTTGGGCAACATCATAATATGGTGGAAGGAGTCATTTGGTGAGTTTTGAGTGAAATCCAATCGCTAGAAGTATGGAATACACCAACCACTCCAATTAGGAACGCACTGCCGTTGAACTTGAATTGTCCAATTTCTCACACCTATTGAGTTCGGATCGAGCCCAAAACTTGGGCAACATCATAATATGGTGGGAGGAGTCATTTGGTGAGTTTTGAGTGAAATCCAATCGCTAGAAGTATGGAATACACCAACCACTCCAATTAGGAACGAACTGCTGTTGAACTTGAATTGTCCAATTTCTCACACCTATTGATTTCGGATCGAGCCCCAAACTTGGGCAACATCATAATATGGTGGAAGGAGTCATTTGGTGAGTTTTGAGTGAAATCCAATCGCTAGAAGTATGGAATACACCAACCACGGCAAGTAGGAACGAACTGCCGTTGAACTTAAATTGTCCAATTTCTAACACCTATTGAATTCGGATCGAGCCCAAAACTTGGGCAACATCATAATATGGTGGGAGGGGTCATTTGGTGAGTTTTGAGTGAAATCCAATCGCTAGAAGTATAGAATACACCAACCACTCCAATTAGGAACGAACTGCCGTTGAACTTGAATTGTCCAATTTCTCACACCTATTGATTTCGGATCGAGCCCCAAACTTGGGCAACATCATAATATGGTGGGAGGAGTCATTTGGTGAGTTTTGAGTGAAATCCAATCGCTAGAAGTGTGGAATACACCAACCACTCCAATTAGGAACGAACTGTCGTTGAACTTGAATTGTCCAATTTCTCACACCCATTGATTTCGGATGGAACCCCAAACTTGTGCGACATCATAATATGGTGGGAGGAGTCATTTGGTGAGTTTTGAGTGAAATCCAATCGCTAGAAGTATGGAATACACCAACCACTCCAATTAGGAACGAACTGCCGTTCAACTTGAATTGTCCAATTTGGAACACCTATTGATTTTGGATCGAGCCCAAAACTTGGGCAACATCACAATATGTGGGGAGGAGTCATTTGGTGAGTTTTGAGTGAAATCCAATTGCTAGAAGTATGGAATACACCAACCACTCCAATTAGGAACGAACTGCCGTTGAACTTGAATTGTGCAATTTCTCACACCTATTGATTTCGGATCGAGTCCAAAACTTGGGCAACATCATAGTATGGTGGGAGGAGTCATTTGGTGAGTTTTGAGTGAAATCCAATCGCTAGAAGTATGGAATACACCAACCACTCCAATTAGGAACGGACTGTCGTTGAACTTGAATTGTCCAATTTGGAACATCTATTGATTTCGGATGGAACCCCAAACTTGTGCAACATCATAATATGGTGGGAGGAGTCATTTGTTGAGTTTTGAGTGAAATCCAATCGCTAGAAGTGTGGAATACACCAACCACTCCAATTAGAAACGAACTGCCGTTGAACTTGAATTGTCCAATTTCTCACACCTATTGAGTTCGGATCGAGCCCCAAACTTGGGTAACATCATAATATGGTGGGAGGAGTCATTTGGTGAGTTTTGAGTGAAATCCAATCGTTAAAAGTGTGGAATACACCAACCACTCCAATTAGGAACGAACTGCCGTTGAACTTAAATTGTCCAGTTTGGAACACCTGTTGAATTCGGATCGAGCCCAAAACTTGGGCAACATCATAATATGGTGGGAGGAGTCATTTGGTGAGTTTTGAGTGAAATCCAATCGCTAGGAGTATGGAATACACCAACCACTCCAATTAGGAACGAACTGCCGTTGAACTTGAATTGTCCAATTTGGAACACCTATTGATTTCGGATCGAGCCCCAAACTTGGGCAACTTCATAATATGGTGGGAGGAGTCATTTGTTGAGTTTTGAGTGAAATCCAATCGCTAGAAGTGTGGAATACACCAACCACTCCAATTAGGAACGAACTGTCGTTGAACTTGAATTGTCCAATTTCTCACACCCATTGATTTCGGATGGAACCCCAAACTTGTGCGACATCATAATATGGTGGGAGGAGTCATTTGGTGAGTTTTGAGTGAAATCCAATCGCTAGAAGTATGGAATACACCAACCACTCCAATTAGGAACGAACTGCCGTTCAACTTGAATTGTCCAATTTGGAACACCTATTGATTTTGGATCGAGCCCAAAACTTGGGCAACATCACAATATGTGGGGAGGAGTCATTTGGTGAGTTTTGAGTGAAATCCAATTGCTAGAAGTATGGAATACACCAACCACTCCAATTAGGAACGAACTGCCGTTGAACTTGAATTGTGCAATTTCTCACACCTATTGATTTCGGATCGAGTCCAAAACTTGGGCAACATCATAGTATGGTGGGAGGAGTCATTTGGTGAGTTTTGAGTGAAATCCAATCGCTAGAAGTATGGAATACACCAACCACTCCAATTAGGAACGGACTGTCGTTGAACTTGAATTGTCCAATTTGGAACATCTATTGATTTCGGATGGAACCCCAAACTTGTGCAACATCATAATATGGTGGGAGGAGTCATTTGTTGAGTTTTGAGTGAAATCCAATCGCTAGAAGTGTGGAATACACCAACCACTCCAATTAGAAACGAACTGCCGTTGAACTTGAATTGTCCAATTTCTCACACCTATTGAGTTCGGATCGAGCCCCAAACTTGGGTAACATCATAATATGGTGGGAGGAGTCATTTGGTGAGTTTTCAGTGAAATCCAATCGTTAAAAGTGTGGAATACACCAACCACTCCAATTAGGAACGAACTGCCGTTGAACTTAAATTGTCCAGTTTGGAACACCTGTTGATTTCGGATCGAGCCCAAAACTTGGGCAACATCATAATATGGTGGGAGGAGTCATTTGGTGAGTTTTGAGTGAAATCCAATCGCTAGGAGTATGGAATACACCAACCACTCCAATTAGGAACGAACTGCCGTTGAACTTGAATTGTCCAATTTGGAACACCTATTGATTTCGGATCGAGCCCCAAACTTGGGCAACTTCATAATATGGTGGGAGGAGTCATTTGTTGAGTTTTGAGTGAAATCCAATCGCTAGAAGTGTGGAATACACCAACCACTCCAATTAGGAACGAACTGCCGTTGAACTTGAATTGTCCAATTTCTCACACCTATTGAGTTCGGATCGAGCCCCAAACTTGGGTAACATCATAATATGGTGGGAGGAGTCATTTGGTGAGTTTTGAGTGAAATCCAATCGCTAGAAGTATGGAATACACCAACCACTCCAATTAGGAACGAACTGCCGTTGAACATGAATTGTCCAATTTGGAACACCTATTGATTTCGGATCGAGCCCAAAACTTGGGCAACATCAAAATATGGTGGGAGGATTCCTTTGGTGAGTTTTGAGTGAAATCCAATCGCTAGAAATATGGAATACACCAACCACTCCAATTAGGAACGAACTGCTGTTGAACTTGAATTGTCCAATTTCTCAGACCAATTGATTTCGGATCGAGCCCAAAACTTGGGCAACATCATAATATGGTGGGAGGAGTCATTTGGTGAGTTTTGAGTGAAATCCAATCGCTAGAAGTATGGAATACACCAACCACTCCAATTAGGAACGAACTGCCGTTGAACTTGAATTGTCCAATTTGGAACACCTATTGATTTCGGATCGAGCCCAAAACTTGGGCAACATCATAATATGGTGGGAGGATTCATTTGGTGAGTTTTGAGTGAAATCCAATCGCTAGAAGTATGGAATACACCAACCACTCCAATTAGGAACCAACTGCCGTTGAACTTAAATTGTCCAATTTCTCACACCTATTGAGTTCGGTTCGACCCCAAAACTTGTGCAACATCATAATATGGTGAGAGGAGTCATTTGGTGAGTTTTGAGTGAAATCCAATCGCTAGAAGTATGGAATACACCAACCACTCCAATTAGGAACGAACGGCCGTTGAACTTGAATTGTCCAATTTGGAACACCTATTGATTTCAGATCGAGATCAAAACTTGGGCAACATCAAAATATGGTGGGAGGAGTCATTTGGTGAGTTTTGAGTGAAATTCAATCGCTAGAAGTATGGAATACACCAACCACTCCAATTAGGAACGAACTTCCGTTGAACTTGAATTGTCCAATTTGGAACACCTATTGATTTGGTATCGAGCCCCAAACTTGGGCAACATCATAATATGGTGGGAGGAGTCATTTGGTGAGTTTTGAGTGAAATCCAATCGCTATAAGTATGGAATACACCAACCACTCCAATTAGGAACGAACTGCTGTTGAACTTAAATTGTCCAATTTCTCACACCTATTGATTTTGGATCGGGCCCAAAACTTGGGCAACATCATAATATGGTGGGAGGAGTCATTTGGTGAGTTTTGAGTGAAATCCAATCGCTAGGAGTATGGAATACACCAACCACTCCAATTAGGAACGAACTGCCGTTGAACTTAAATTGTCCAATTTCTCACACCTATTGATTTCGGATCGAGCCCCAAACTTGGGCAACATCATAATATGGTGGGAGGAGTCATTTGGTGAGTTTTGAGTGAAATCCAATCACTAGAAGTATGGAATACACCAACCACTCCAGTTAGGAACGAACTGCCGTTGAACTTGAGTTGTCCAATTTGGAACACCTATTGATTTCGGATCGAGCCCAAAACTTGGGCAACATCATAATCTGGTGGGAGGAGTCATTTGGTGAGTTTTGAGTGAAATCCAATCGCTAGAAGTATGGAATACACCAACCATTCCAATTAGGAACGACCTGCCGTTGAACTTGAATTGTCCAATTTGGAACACCTATTGATTTCGGATGGAACCCCAAACTTGTGCAACATCATAATATGGTGGGAGGAGTCATTTGGTGAGTTTTGAGTGAAATCCAATCGCTAGAAGTGTGGAATACACCAACCACTCCAATTAGGAACGAACTGCCGTTGAACTTGAATTGTCCAATTTCTCACACCTATTGAGTTCGGATCGAGCCCAAAACTTGGGTAACATCATAATACGGTGGGAGGAGTCATTTGGTGAGTTTTGAGTGAAATCCAATCGCTTGAAGTATGGAATACACCAACCACTCCAATTAGGAACGAACTGCCGTTGAACTTGAATTGTCCAATTTGGAACACCTATTGATTTCGGATCGAGCCCAAAACATGGGCAACATCATAATATGGTGGCAGGAGTCATTTGGTGAGTTTTGAGTGAAATCCAATCGCTAGAAGTATGGAATACACCAACCACTCCAATTAGGAACGAACTGCCGTTGAACTTAAATTGTCCAATTTCTCACACCTATTGATTTCGGATCGAGCCCAAAGCTAGAGCAACATCATAATATGGTGGGCGGAGTCATTTGGTGAGTTTTGAGTGAAATCCAATCGCTAGAAGTATGGAATACACCAACCACTCCAATTAGGAATGAACTGTCGTTGAACTTGAATTGTCCAATTTCTCACACCCATTGATTTCGGATAGAACCCCAAACTTGTGCGACATCATAATATGGTGGGAGGAGTCATTTGGTGAGTTTTGAGTGAAATCCAATCGCTAGAAGTATGGAATACACCAACCACTCCAATTAGGAACGGACTGTCGTTGAACTTGAATTGTCCAATTTGGAACATCTATTGATTTCGGATGGAACCCCAAACTTGTGCAACATCATAATATGGTGGGAGGAGTCATTTGTTGAGTTTTGAGTGAAATCCAATCGCTAGAAGTGTGGAATACACCATCCACTCCAATTAGGAACGAACTGCCGTTGAACTTGAATTGTCCAATTTCTCACACCTATTGAGTTCGGATCGAGCCCCAAACTTGGGTAACATCATAATATGGTGGGAGGAGTCATTTGGTGAGTTTTCAGTGAAATCCAATCGTTAAAAGTATGGAATACACCAACCACTCTAATTAGGAACGAACTGCCGTTGAACTTGAATTGTCCAGTTTGGAACACCTATTGATTTCGGATCGAGCCCAAAACTTGGGCAACATCATAATATGGTGGGAGGAGTCATTTGGTGAGTTTTGAGTGAAATCCAATCGCTAGAAGTATGGAATACACCAACCACTCCAATTAGGAACGAACTGCCGTTGAACTTGAATTGTCCAATTTGGAACACCTATTGATTTCGGATCGAGCCCAAAACTTGGGCAACATCATAATATGGTGGGAGGATTCATTTGGTGATTTTTGAGTGAAATCCAATCGCTAGAAGTATGGAATACACCAACCACTCCAACTGCCGTTGAACTTAAATTGTCCAATTTCTCACACCTTTTGAGTTCGGTTCGAGCCCAAAACTTGTGCAACATCATAATATGGTGAGAGGAGTCATTTGGTGAGTTTTGAGTGAACTCCAATCGCTAGAGGTATGGAATACACCAACCACTCCAATTTGGAACGAACTGCCGTTGAACTTGAATTGTTCAATTTCTCACACCTATTGATTTCGGATCGATTCCAAAACTTGGGCAACATCATAATACGGTGGGAGGAGTCATTTCGTGAGTTTTCAGTGAAATTCAATCGCTAGAAGTATGGAATACACCAACCACTCCAATTAGGAACGAACTGCCGTTGAACTTGAATTATCCAATTTGGAACACCTATTGATTTCGGATGGAGCCCAAAACTTGGGCAACATCATAATATGGTGGGAGGAGTCATTTGGTGAGTTTTGAGTGAAATCCAATCGCTAGAAGTATGGAATACACCAACCACTCCAATTAGGAACGAACTGCCGTTGAACTTGAATTGTCCAATTTCTCACACCTATTGATTTCGGATCGAGCCCCAAACTTGGGCAACATCAAAATATGGCGGGAGGAGTCATTTGGTGGGTTTTGAGTGAAATCCAATCGCTAGAAGTATGGAATACACCAACCACTCCAATTAGGAACGAACTGCCGTTGAACTTGAATTGTCCACTTTGGAACATCTATTGATTTCGGATCGAGTCCAAAACTTGGGCAACATCATAATATGGTGGGAGGAGTCATTTCGTGAGTTTTGAGTGAAATCCAATCACTAGAAGTATGGAATACACCAACCACTCCAATTAGGAACGAACTTCCGTTGAACTTGAATTGTCCAATTTGGAACACCTATTGATTTCGGATCGAGTCCAAAACTTGGGCAACATCATATTGTGGTGGGAGGAGTCATTTGGTGAGTTTTGAGTGAAATCCAATCGCTAGAAGTATGGAATACACCAACCACTCCAATTAGGAACGAACTGCCGTTGAACTTGAATTGTCCAATTTCTCACACCTATTGATTTCGGATCGAGCCCAAAACTTGGGCAACATCATAATATGGTGGGAGGAGTCATTTGGTCAGTTTTGAGTGAAATCCAATCGCTAGAGGTATGGAATACACCAACCACTCCAGTTAGGAACGAACTGCCGTTGAACTTGAATTGTCCAATTTTGAACACCTATTGATTTCGGATCGAGCCCAAAACTTGGGCAACATCATAATATGGTGAAGGGAGTCATTTAGTGAGTTTTGAGTGAAATCCAATAGCTAGATATATGGAATACACCAACCACTCCAATTAGGAACGAACTGCCGTTGAACTTGAATTGTCCAATTTGGAACACCTATTGATTTCGGATCGAGCCCAAAACTTGGGCAACAACATAATATGGTGGGAGGAGTCATTTGGTGAGTTTTGAGTGAACTCCAATCGCTAGAAGTATGGAATACACCAACCACTCCAATTAGGAACGAACAGCCGTTGAACTTGAATTGTCCAATTTCTCACACCTATTGATTTCGGATCGAGCCCAAAACTTGGGCAACATCATAATATGGTGGGAGGAGTCATTTGGTGAGTTTTGAGAGAAATCCAATCGCTAGAAGTATGGAATACACCAACCACTCCAATTAGGAACGAACTGCGGTTGAACTTGAATTGTCAAATTTGGAACACCTATTGATTTCAGATCGAGCCCAAAACTTGGGCGACATCATAATATGGTGGGAGGAGTCATTTGGTGAGTTTTGAGTGAAATCCAATCGCTAGAAGTATGGAATACACCAGCCACTCCAATTAGGAACGAACTGCTATTGAACTTGAATTGTCCAATTTCTCACACCTATTGATTTTGGATCGAGTCCCAAACTTGGGCAACATCATAATATGGTGGGAGGAGTCATTTGGTGAGTTTTAAGTGAAGTCCAATCGCTAGAAGTATGGAATACACCAACCACTCCAATTAGGAACGAACCGCCGTTGAACTTGAATTGTCCAATTTCTCACACCTATTGATTTCGGATCGAGCCCAAAACTTGGGCAACATCATAATATGGTGGGAGGAGTCATTTGGTGTGTTTTGAGTGAAATCCAATCACTAGAAGTGTGTAATACACCAACCATTCCAATTAGGAACGAACTATCGTTGAAATTGAATTGACCAATTTCTCACACGTATTGATTTCGGATCTAGCCCAAAACTTGGGCAATATCATATTATGGTGGGAGGAGTCATTTGGTGTCTTTTGAGTGAAATCCAATCGCTAGACGTATGGAATACACCAACCATTCCAATTAGGAACGAACTGTCGTTGAAATTGAATTGACCAATCTCTCACACGTATTGATTTCGGATCGAGCCCAAAACTTGGGCAACATCATAATATGGTGGGAGGAGTCGTTTGGTGAGTTTTGAGTGAAATCCAATCGCTAGAAGTATAGAATACACCAACCACTACAATTTGGAACGAACTGCCGTTGATCTTGAATTGTCCAATTTCTCACACCTATTGATTTCGGATCGAGCCCCAAACTTGGGCAACATCATAATATGGTGGGAAGAGTCATTTGGTGAGTTTTGAGTGAAATCCAATCGCTAGAAGTATGGAATACACCAACCACTCCAATTAGGAACGAAATGCCGTTGACCTTGAATTATCCAATTTGGAACACCTATTGATTTCGGATCGAGCCCAAAACTTGGGCAACATCATAATATGGTGGATGGAGTCATTTGGTGAGTTTTGAGAGAAATCCAATCGCTAGAAGTATGGAATACACCAACCACTCCAATTAGGAACGAACAGCCGTTGAACTTGAATTGTCCAATTTCTCACACCTATTGATTTCGGATCGAGCCCAAACCTTGGGCAACATCATAATATGGTGGGAGGAGTCATTTGGTGAGTTTTGAGGGAAATCCAATCGCTAGAAGTATGGAATACACCAACCACTCGAATTAGGAACGAACTGCCGTTGAACTTGAATTATCCAATTTGGAAAACCTATTGATTTCGGATCGAGACCATAACTTGGGCAACATCATAATATGGTGGGAGGAGTCATTTGGTGAGTTTTGAGTGAAATACAATCGCTAGAAGTATAGAATACACCAACCACTACAATTTGGAACGAACTGCCGTTGATCTTGAATTGTCCAATTTCTCACACCTATTGATTTCGGATCGAGCCCCAAACTTGGGCAACATCATAATATGGTGGGAAGAGTCATTTGGTGAGTTTTGAGTGAAATCCAATCGCTAGAAGTATGGAATACACCAACCACTCCAATTAGGAACGAAATGCCGTTGACCTTGAATTATCCAATTTGGAACACCTATTGATTTCGGATCGAGCCCAAAACTTGGGCAACATCATAATATGGTGGATGGAGTCATTTGGTGAGTTTTGAGTGAAATCCAATCGCTAGAAGTATGGAATACACCAACCACTCCAATTAGGAACGAACTGCCGTTGAACTTGAATTGTCCAATTTGGAACACCTATTGATTTCGGATCGAGACCAAAACTTGGGCAACATCATAATATGGTTGGAGGAGTCATTTGGTGTCTTTTGAGTGAAATCCAATCGCTAGACGTATGGAATACACCAACCATTCCAATTAGGAACGAACTGTCGTTGAAATTGAATTGACCAATCTCTCACACGTATTGATTTCGGATCGAGCCCAAAACTTGGGCAACATCATAATATGGTGGGAGGAGTCGTTTGGTGAGTTTTGAGTGAAATCCAATCGCTAGAAGTATAGAATACACCAACCACTACAATTTGGAACGAACTGCCGTTGATCTTGAATTGTCCAATTTCTCACACCTATTGATTTCGGATCGAGCCCCAAACTTGGGCAACATCATAATATGGTGGGAAGAGTCATTTGGTGAGTTTTGAGTGAAATCCAATCGCTAGAAGTATGGAATACACCAACCACTCCAATTAGGAACGAAATGCCGTTGACCTTGAATTATCCAATTTGGAACACCTATTGATTTCGGATCGAGCCCAAAACTTGGGCAACATCATAATATGGTGGATGGAGTCATTTGGTGAGTTTTGAGAGAAATCCAATCGCTAGAAGTATGGAATACACCAACCACTCCAATTAGGAACGAACTGCCGTTGAACATGAATTGTCCAATTTGGAACACCTATTGATTTTAGATCGAGCCCAAAACATGGGCGACATCATAATATGGTGGGAGGAGTCATTTGGTGAGTTTTGAGTGAAATCCAATCGCTAGAGGTATGGAATACACCAACCACTCCAATTAGGAACGAACAGCCGTTGAACTTGAATTGTCCAATTTTGAACACCTGTTGATTTCGGATCGAGCCCAAAACTTGGGCAACATCATAATAAGGTGGGAGGAGTCATTTGGTGAGTTTTGAGTGAAATCCAATCGCTAGAAGTATGGAATACACCAACCACTCCAATTAGGAACGAACTGCCGTTGAACTTGAATTGTCCAATTTCTCACACCTATTAATTTCGGATCGAGCGCAAAACTTGGGCAACATCATAATATGGTGGGAGGAGTCATTTGGTGAGTTTTGAGTGAAATCCAATCGCTAGAAGTATGGAATGCACCAACCACTCCAATTAGGAACGAACTGCCGTTGAACTTGAATTGTCCAATTTGGAAAACCTATTGATTTCGGATCGAGACCATAACTTGGGCAACATCATAATATGGTGGGAGGAGTCATTTGGTGAGTTTTGAGTGAAATCCAATCGCTAGAAGTATAGAATACACCAACCACTACAATTTGGAATGAACTGCCGTTGATATTGAATTGTCCAATTTCTCACACCTATTGATTTCGGATCGAGCCCCAAACTTGGGCAACATCATAATATGGTGGGAGGAGTCATTTGGTGAGTTTTGAGTGAAATCCAATCGCTAGAAGTATGGAATACACCAACCACTCCAATTTGGAACGAACTGCCGTTGAACTTGAATTGTCCAATTTGGAACACCTACTGATTTCGGATCGAGCCCAAAACTTGGGCAACAACATAATGTGGTGGGAGGAGTCATTTGGTGGGTTTTGAGTGAAATCCAATCACTAGAAGTATGGAATACACCAACCACTCCAGTTAGGAACGAACTGCCGTTGAACTTGAATTGTCCAATTTGGAACACCTATTGATTTCGGATCGAGCCCAAAACTTGGGCAACATCATAATATGGTGGGAGGACTCATTTGGTGAGTTTTTAGTGAAATCCAATCGCTAGACGTATGGAATACACAAACCACTCCAATTTGGAATAAACTGTCGTTGAAATTGAATTGACCAATTTCTCACACCTATTAATTTCGGATCGAGCCCAAAACATGGGCGACATCATAATATGGTGGGAGGAGTCATTTGGTGAGTTTTGAGTGAAATCCAATCGCTAGAAGTATGGAATACACCAACCACACCAATTCGGAACGAACTGCCGTTCAACTTGAATTGTCCAATTTGGAAAACCTATTGATTTCGGATCGAGACCATAACTTGGGCAACATCATAATATGGTCGGAGGAGTCATTTGGTGAGTTTTGAGTGAAATCCATTCGCTAGAAGTATGGAATACACCAACCACTACAGTTAGGAACGAACTGCCGTTGAACTTGAATTGTCCAATTTGGAACACCTATTGATTTCGGATCGAGCCCAAAACTTGGGCAACATCATAATATGGTGGGAGGAGTCATTTGGTGAGTTTTTAGTGAAATCCAATCGCTAGACGTATGGAATACACCAACCACTCCAATTAGGAACAAACTGTCGTTGAAATTGAATTGACCAATTTCTCACACCTATTGATTTTGGATCGAGTCCCAAACTTGGGCAACATCATAATATGGTGGGAGGACTCATTTGGTGAGTTTTAAGTGAAATCCAATCGCTAGAAGTATGGAATACACCAACCACTCCAATTAGGAACGAACCGCCGTTGAACTTGAATTGTCCAATTTTGAACACCTACTGACTTCGGATCGAGCCAAAAACTTGGGCATCAACATAATGTGGTGGGAGGAGTTATTTCGTGAGTTTTGAGTGAAATCCAATCGCGAGAAGTATGGAATACACCAACCACTCCAATTAGGAACGAACTGCCGTTGAACTTGAATTGTCCAATTTGGAACACCAATTGATTTCGGATCGAGACCAAAACTTGGGCAACATCGTAATATGGTGGGAGGAGTCATTTGGTGAGTTTTGAGTGAAATCCAATCGCTAGAAGTATGGAATACACCAACCACTCCAATTAGGAACGAAATGACGTTGAACTTGAATTGTCCAATTTCTCACACCTATTGATTTTGGATCGAGTCCCAAACTTGGGCAACATCATAATATGGTGGGAGGACTCATTTGGTGAGTTTTAAGTGAAATCCAATCGCTAGAAGTATGGAATACACCAACCACTCCAATTAGGAACGAACCGCCGTTGAACTTGAATTGTCCAATTTTGAACACCTACTGACTTCGGATCGAGCCAAAAACTTGGGCAACAACATAATGTGGTGGGAGGAGTCATTTCGTGAGTTTTGAGTGAAATCCAATCGCGAGAAGTATGGAATACGCCAACCACTCCAATTAGGAACGAACTGTCGTTGAACTTGAATTGTCCAATTTGGAACACCTATTGATTTCGGATCGAGCCGAAAACTTAAGCAACATCATAATATGGTGGGAGGAGTCATTTGGTGAGTTTTAAGTGAAATCCAATCGCTAGAAGTATGGAATACACCAACCACTCCAATTAGGAACGAACTGCCGTTGAACTTGAATTTTCCAATTACGAACACCTATTGATTTCGGATCGAGTCAACACTAGGGCAACATCATAATATGGTGGGAGGAGTCATTCGGTGTGTTTTGAGTGAAATCCAATCGCTAGAAGTATGGAATACACCAACCACTCCAATTAGGAACGAACTGCCGTTGAACTTGAATTGTCCAATTTCTAACACCTATTGATTTCGGGTCGAGCCCAAAACTTGGGCAACATCATAATATGGATGGAGGAGTCATTTGGTGAGTTTTGAGTGAAATCCAATCGCTAGAAGTATAGAATACACCAACCACTCCAATTAGGAACGAACTGCCGTTGAACTTGAATTTTCCAATTTCGAACACCTATTGATTTCTTATCGAGCCAACACTAGGGCAACATCATAATATGGTGGGAGGAGTCATTCGGTGTGTTTTGAGTGAAATCCAATCGCTAGAAGTACGGAATACACCAACCACTCCAATTAGGAACGAACTGCCGTTGAACTTGAATTGTCCAATTTCTAACACCTATTGATTTCGGGTCGAGCCCAAAACTTGGGCAACATCATAATATGGACGGAGGAGTCATTTGGTGAGTTTTGAGTGAAATCCAATCGCTAGAAGTATAGAATACACCAACCACTCCAATTAGGAACGAACTGCCGTTGAACTTGAATTTTCCAATTTCGAACAACTATTGATTTCGGATCGAGCCAACACTAGGGCAACATCATAATATGGTGGGAGGAGTCATTCGGTGTGTTTTGAGTGAAATCCAATCGCTAGAAGTATGGAATACACCAACCACTCCAATTAGGAACGAACTGCCGTTGAACTTGAATTGTCCAATTTCTAACACTTATTGATTTCGGGTCGAGCCCAAAACTTGGGCAACATCATAATATGGATGGAGGAGTCATTTGGTGAGTTTTGAGTGAAATCCAATCGCTAGAAGTATAGAATACACCAACCACTCCAATTAGGAACGAACTGCCGTTGAACTTGAATTTTCCAATTTCGAACACCTATTGATTTCTTATCGAGCCAACACTAGGGCAACATCATAATATGGTGGGAGGAGTCATTCGGTGTGTTTTGAGTGAAATCCAATCGCTAGAAGTACGGAATACACCAACCACTCCAATTAGGAACGAACTGCCGTTGAACTTGAATTGTCCAATTTCGAACACCTATTGATTTCGGATCGAGCCCAAAACTAGGGCAACATCATAATATGGTGGGAGGAGTCATTCGGTGGGTTTTGAGTGAAATCCAATCGCTAGAAGTATGGAATACACCAACCACTCCAATTAGGAACGAACTGCCGTTGAACTTGAATTGTCCAATTTCTCACACCTATTCATTTCAGATCGATCTCAAAACTTGGGCAACATCATAATATGGTGGGAGGAGTCATTTGGTGAGTTTTGAGTGAAATCCAATCGCTAGAAGTATAGAATACACCAACCACTCCAATTAGGAACGAACTGCCGTTGAACTTGAATTGTCCAATTTCTCACACCTATTGATTTCGGATCGAGCCCCAAACTTGGGCAACATCATAATATGGTGGGAGGAGTCAGTTGGTGTGTTTTGAGTGAAATCCAATCGCTAGAAGTATGGAATACACCAACCACTCCAATTCGGAACGAACTGTTAAGCTCATAATTTCATACATATACATGCCCTATTTTCTTACTTCTTTTGCTTAGTTTCCTAGATTTATAAGTTATTTGCCTCCCTTTGTGTGTTTTGTAGGCCAAAATAGCAAGAGGGCATAATTCTTGCAATTCAAGCATGTTAAGGCCTAATTTGGATGAATGGAAGAAGTGCTTAAAGACAAACTCATTTTTCCTACAGCCCCTTGCCAGTCCAGTTTCGTGGTTCACATTGTAAGATCTGTTTCAGCAACCTACACAGCTCGGATGAGGCCGCATTCTTCATGAAAGGTGTTCCAATGGGTGTGTACTAACATATCCAAAATTCAGCCCCATTGGATAAATCTGGAGTCCGTCACCTAGCAAACACAGACCCATGCTCAGGATGGATTTTTGTCAGCGAGCAAAACGAGTTAACAATTTGTTTCGGCCTTAACTTCCTCCTCCGAGCTTGGATTGGGCCAATACTTGTGTGGTTGGATCATACACATTCTGAACTTCACAATGGACATCTTAAAGTCTTCATTTGATTCAGCCTAGCCCAATTCGTAAGCCCTTGAAGTTGCTGGTCATGCTGACATGAGGATGAGCTGGTTGGAAGCTTGGTCATGGTGAGCTAGGCATGAGCTATTGTAGCTGGTTGGAAGCTTGGTCATGGTGACATGAAGATGAGCTAGGGCTGCTGGTGGGATTTATTGATGAAGTGCATCAACCAATTCAGATTTTATAATGCAAGTGTTGTATGCATTAGTGAAGTGCATCAACCAATTTAGATTTTATAATGCAAGTGTTGAATGCATTAGCCATATTGAATTCAGATTTATCACTCCCCTCTCCCTATAAATACCACATCCATTCCACATTCAAGAAACAACAAATCCTGAGATTCACAACTCCACAATTCACTCCAACCATCCTCAAACACTCTCACAATCCCAAACACTCCAACAATCACCAAAACAACTCCAGCTTTCTTCTCTTCCATTTCCCTACGAATTTCATCTTCCTTAGCCATCACCACTCACTCAAACTCATCCCAAATCACCTCCATATCCTTCATACATCTTTCTAGAAGTGGGGAAACTCTTGGAGAAGCATTAGAAGTGGAGAAGCACTTGGAGAAGCCTTGGACACCACAAGAACTTCAGAAAAAGGGTTTTTCTACTCTTATTGCATTCATTATGTTTTCTCATTTCTGTTCAAGTCTCTTTTCCATTATGAGTAGCTAAATCCATAACTAGGGCTTCGATGTAACCTAACATGAATATTCTGGGTTTATAAGTTCGGAGTTTCAAGTTTGATTCATGATTCATGTTCTTATTCATTATGCTTATAAGTTAACATGCTTGTTTGAATGATTTATCACCATTAGAACTTGTTTGTTAACTATCTTGGTTTGAATTAAGAGTATACACCATGCTTTAATTCGAATTGAACTATGAATAGGAAGAGTATGTATGGACATTCGACAACAGGGATTAGATACATACTTGGTTGTTTAAAATGTTCTTCTATGCTTAATGGGTTCCTAATGCTTAATTTTAGGTTAGACAACAAATGATCAAATTAGGGAATTAGGAACACAAGGTTAGGACCAAACACCATGGCCTAATCATACTTTAGCTAGAATCAATCTTTGAATCTGAATTAGACTTGTTACTTGAATCTTTATAACCCAGAATTGAATTGTTATGGTGAATCGAATGCCCTAGTCTCCAAACCTGTGTTTTAACCTTCAAAACCACCCTTTGTAACTTTTGTTTACTTGCTTTCCGTTGCAATTTCAGTTTGTTCATTTCTTTCTATAATCACAAGCATTCTCACTTCAAAGTTCATTTTAATCTTGCTGCATTTGTTTTCAAACTCACTCTAAATTCTATTTTAGATTTAACTTCCTAACTTCTTGAATTCGGTAATCTAAAATACATAACTAATTTGAACTTCTCAGTCTTCGTGGGTACGACCTCGTACTTGTCTTGCTATACTACTAATTGCCCCGTACAATTGCGAGTTAACATATTATTAACAACACGAACTGCCGTTCAACTTGAATTATCCAATTTCTCACACCTATTGATTTCGGACCGAGCCCAAAACTTGGGCAACATCATAATATGGTGGGAGGAGTCATTTGGTGAGTTTTGAGTGAAATCCAAACACTAGAAGTATGGAATACACCAACCACTCCAATTAGGAACGAACTGCCGTTGAACTTGACTTGTCCAATTTGGAACACCTATTGATTTCGGATCGAGCCCAAAACTTGGGCAACATCATAATATGGTGGGAGGAGTCATTTGGTGAGTTTTGAGTGAAATCCAATCACTACAAGTATGGAATACACCAACCACTCCAATTAGGAACGAACAGCCGTTGAACTTGAACTGTCCAATTTCTCACACCGATTGATTTCAGATCGAGCCCAAAACTTGGGCAACATCATAATATGGTGGGAGGAGTCATTTGGTGAGTTTTGAGTGAAATCCAATCGCTAGAAGTATGGAATACCCAACCACTCCAATTAGGAACGAACTGCCGTTGAACTTGAATTGTCCAATTTGGAACACCTATTGATTTCGGATCGAGCCCAAAACTTGGGCAACATCATAATATGGTGGGAGGAGTCATTTGGTGAGTTTTGAGTGAAATCCACTCGCTAGAAGTATGGAATACACCAACCACTCCAATTAGGAACGAACTGCCGTTCAACTTGAATTGTCCAATTTGGAACACCTATTGATTTCGGATCGAGCCCAAAACATGGGCAACATCAAAATATGGTGGGAGGAGTCATTTGGTGAGTTTTCAGTGAAATCCAATCGCTAGAAGTATGGAATACACCAACCACTCCAATTCGGAATGAACTGCCGTTGAACTTGAATTGTCCAATTTCTCACACCTATTGATTTCGGATTGAGCCCAAAACTTGGGCAACATCATAATACGGTGGGAGGAGTCATTTGGTGAGTTTTCAGTGAAATCCAATCGCTAGAAGTATGGAATACACCAACCACTCCAATTAGGAACGAACTGCCGGTGAACTTGAATTGTCCAATTTGGAACACCTATTGATTTCGGATCGAGCCCAAAACTTGGGCAACATCATAATATGGTGGGAGGAGTCATTTGATGAGTTTTGATTGAAATCCAATCGCTAGAAGTATGGAATACACCAACCACTCCAATTAGGAACGAACTACCGTTGAACTTGAATTGTCCAATTTGGAACCCCTATTGATTTCGGATCGAGCCCAAAACTTGGGCAACATCATAATATGGTGGGAGGAGTGATTTGGTGAGTTTTGAGTGAAATCCAATCGCTAGAAGTATGGAATACACCAACCACTCCAATGAGGAACAAACTGCCATTGAACTTGAATTGTCCAATTTGGAACTCCTATTGATTTCGGATCGAGCCCAAAACTTGGGCAACATAATAATATGGTGGGAGGAGTCATTTGGTGAGTTTTGAGTGAAATCCACTCGCTAGAAGTATGGAATACACCAACCACTTCAATTAGGAATAAACTGCCGTTGAACTTGAATTGTCCAATTTCTCACACCTATTGATTTCGGATCGAGCCCAAAACTTGAGCAACATCATAATTTGGTGGGAGGCATCATTTGGTGAGTTTTGAGTGAAATCCAATCGCTAGAAGTATGGAATACACCAACCACTCCAATTAGGAACGAACTGCCGTTGAACTTGAATTGTCCAATTTCTCACACCTATTGATTTCGGAAGGAACCCCAAACTTGTGCAACATGATAATATGGCGGGAGAAGGCATTTGGTTAGTTTTGAGTGAAATCCAATCGCTAGAAGTATGCAATACACCAACAACTCCAATTAGGAACGAACTGCCGATGAACTTAAATTGTCCAATTTCTCACACCTATTGAGTTCGGATCGAGCCCAAAACTTGGGCAACATCATAATATGGTGGGAGTAGTCATTTGGAGAGTTTTGAGTGAAATCCAATCGCTAGAAGTATGGAATACACCAACCACTCCAGTTAGGAACGAACTGCCATTGAACTTGAATTGTCCAATTTCTCACACCTATTGATTTCGGAAGAAACCCCAAACTTGTGCAACATCATAATATGGTGGGAGGAGTCATTTGGTGAGTTTTGAGTGAAATCCAATCGCTAGAAGTACGGAATACACCAACCACTCCAATTAGGAACGAACTGCCGTTCAACTTGAATTGTCCAATTTGGAACACCTATTGATTTCGGATCGAGCCCAAAACATGGGCAACATCATAATATGGTGGGAGGAGTCATTTGGTGAGTTTTCAGTGAAATCCAATCGCTAGAAGTATGGAATACACCAACCACTCCAATTAGGAACGAACTGCCGTTGAACTTGACTTGTCCAATTTGAAACACCTATTGATTTCGGATCGAGCCCAAAACTTGGGCAACATCATAATATGGTGGGAGGAGTCTTTTGGTGAGTTTTGAGTGAAATCCAATCACTACAAGTATGGAATACACCTACCACTCCAATTAGGAACGAACAGCCGTTGAACTTGAACTGTCCAATTTCTCACACCGATTGATTTCAGATCGAGCCCAAAACTTGGGCAACATCATAATATGGTGGGAGGAGTCATTTGGTGAGTTTTGAGAGAAATCCAATCGCTAGAAGTATGGAATACCCCAACAACTCCAATTAGGAACGAACTGCCGTTGAACTTGAATTGTCCAATTTGGAACACCTATTGATTTCAGATCGAGCCAAAAACTTGGGCAACATCATAATATGGTGGGAGGAGTCATTTGGTGAGTTTTGAGTGAAATCCAATCGCTAGAAGTACGGAATACACCAACCACTCCAATTAGGAACGAACTGCCGTTCAACTTGAATTGTCCAATTTCTCACACCTATTGATATTGGATCGAGCCCAAAACTTGGGCAACATCGTAATATGGTGGGAGGAGTCATTTGGCGAGTTTTGAGTGAAATCCAATCGCTAGAAGTATGGAATACACCAACCACTCCAGTTAGGAACGAACTGCCGTTGAACTTGAATTGTCCAATTTCTCACACCTATTGATTTCGGATGAAACCCCAAACTTGTGCAACATCATAATATGGTGGGAGGAGTCATTTGGTGAGTTTTGAGTGAAATCCAATCGCTAGAAGTATGGAATACACCAACCACTCCAATTAGGAACGAACTGCCGTTGAACTTGAATTGTCCAATTTCTCACACCTATTGATTTCGGATCGAGCCCAAAACTTGGTCAACATCACAATATGGTGGGAGGAGTCATTTGGTGAGTTTTGAGTGAAATCCAATCGCTAGAAGTATGGAATACACCAACCACTCCAATTAGGAACTAACTGCCGTTGAACTTGAATTGTCCAGTGTCTCACACCTATTGATTTCGGATCGAGCCCAAAACTTGGGCCACATCATAATATGGTGGGAGGAGTCTTTCGGTGAGTTTTGAGTGAAATCCAATAGCTAGAAGTATGGAATACACCAACCACTCCAATTAGGAACGAACTGCCGTTGAACTTGACTTGTCCAATTTGAAACACCTATTGATTTCGGATCGAGCCCAAAACTTGGGCAACATCATAATATGGTGGGAGGAGTCTTTTGGTGAGTTTTGAGTGAAATCCAATCACTACAAGTATGGAATACACCTACCACTCCAATTAGGAACGAACAGCCGTTGAACTTGAACTGTCCAATTTCTCACACCGATTGATTTCAGATCGAGCCCAAAACTTGGGCAACATCATAATATGGTGGGAGGAGTCATTTGGTGAGTTTTGAGAGAAATCCAATCGCTAGAAGTATGGAATACCCCAACAACTCCAATTAGGAACGAACTGCCGTTGAACTTGAATTGTCCAATTTGGAACACCTATTGATTTCAGATCGAGCCAAAAACTTGGGCAACATCATAATATGGTGGGAGGAGTCATTTGGTGAGTTTTGAGTGAAATCCAATCGCTAGAAGTACGGAATACACCAACCACTCCAATTAGGAACGAACTGCCGTTCAACTTGAATTGTCCAATTTGGAACACCTATTGATTTCGGATCGAGCCCAAAACTTGGGCAACATCATAATATGGTGGGAGGAGTCATTTGGTGAGTTTTGAGTGAAATCCAATCGCTAGAAGTATGGAATACCCAACCACTCCAATTAGGAACGAACTGCCGTTGAACTTGAATTGTCCAATTTGGAACACCTATTGATTTCGGATCGAGCCCAAAACTTGGGCAACATCATAATATGGTGGGAGGAGTGATTTGGTGAGTTTTGAGTGAAATCCAATCGCTAGAAGTATGGAATACACCAACCACTCCAATGAGGAACAAACTGCCATTGAACTTGAATTGTCCAATTTGGAACTCCTATTGATTTCGGATCGAGCCCAAAACTTGGGCAACATAATAATATGGTGGGAGGAGTCATTTGGTGAGTTTTGAGTGAAATCCACTCGCTAGAAGTATGGAATACACCAACCACTTCAATTAGGAATAAACTGCCGTTGAACTTGAATTGTCCAATTTCTCACACCTATTGATTTCGGATCGAGCCCAAAACTTGAGCAACATCATAATTTGGTGGGAGGCATCATTTGGTGAGTTTTGAGTGAAATCCAATCGCTAGAAGTATGGAATACACCAACCACTCCAATTAGGAACGAACTGCCGTTGAACTTGAATTGTCCAATTTCTCACACCTATTGATTTCGGAAGGAACCCCAAACTTGTGCAACATGATAATATGGCGGGAGAAGGCATTTGGTTAGTTTTGAGTGAAATCCAATCGCTAGAAGTATGCAATACACCAACAACTCCAATTAGGAACGAACTGCCGATGAACTTAAATTGTCCAATTTCTCACACCTATTGAGTTCGGATCGAGCCCAAAACTTGGGCAACATCATAATATGGTGGGAGTAGTCATTTGGAGAGTTTTGAGTGAAATCCAATCGCTAGAAGTATGGAATACACCAACCACTCCAGTTAGGAACGAACTGCCATTGAACTTGAATTGTCCAATTTCTCACACCTATTGATTTCGGAAGAAACCCCAAACTTGTGCAACATCATAATATGGTGGGAGGAGTCATTTGGTGAGTTTTGAGTGAAATCCAATCGCTAGAAGTATGGAATACACCAACCACTCCAATTAGGAACGAACTGCCATTGAACTTGAATTGTCCAATTTGGAACACCTATTGATTTCGGATCGAGCCCAAAACTTGGGCGACATCATAATATGGTGGGAGGAGTCATTTGGTGAGTTTTGAGTGAAATCCAATCGCTAGAAGTATGGAATACACCAACCACTCCAATTAGGAACAAACTGCCGTTGAACTTGAATTGTCCAATTTGGAACACCTATTGATTTCGGATCGAGCCCAAAACTTGGGCAACATCATAAAATGGTGGGAGGAGTCATTTGGTGAGTTTTGAGTGAAATCCAATCGCTAGAAGTATGGAATACACCAACTACTCCAATTAGGAACGAACTGCCGCTGAACTTGAATTGTCCAATTTCTCACACCTATTGATATTGGATCGAGCCCAAAACTTGGGCAACATCGTAATATGGTGGGAGGAGTCATTTGGCGAGTTTTGAGTGAAATCCAATCGCTAGAAGTATGGAATACACCAACCACTCCAGTTAGGAACGAACTGCCGTTGAACTTGAATTGTCCAATTTCTCACACCTATTGATTTCGGATGAAACCCCAAACTTGTGCAACATCATAATATGGTGGGAGGAGTCATTTGGTGAGTTTTGAGTGAAATCCAATCGCTAGAAGTATGGAATACACCAACCACTCCAATTAGGAACGAACTGCCGTTGAACTTGAATTGTCCAATTTCTCACACCTATTGATTTCGGATCGAGCCCAAAACTTGGTCAACATCATAATATGGTGGGAGGAGTCATTTGGTGAGTTTTGAGTGAAATCCAATCGCTAGAAGTATGGAATACACCAACCACTCCAATTAGGAACTAACTGCCGTTGAACTTGAATTGTCCAGTGTCTCACACCTATTGATTTCGGATCGAGCCCAAAACTTGGGCCACATCATAATATGGTGGGAGGAGTCTTTCGGTGAGTTTTGAGTGAAATCCAATAGCTAGAAGTATGGAATACACCAACCACTCCAATTAGGAACGAACTGCCGTTGAACTTGACTTGTCCAATTTGAAACACCTATTGATTTCGGATCGAGCCCAAAACTTGGGCAGCATCATAATATGGTGGGAGGAGTCTTTTGGTGAGTTTTGAGTGAAATCCAATCACTACAAGTATGGAATACACCTACCACTCCAATTAGGAACGAACAGCCGTTGAACTTGAACTGTCCAATTTCTCACACCGATTGATTTCAGATCGAGCCCAAAACTTGGGCAACATCATAATATGGTGGGAGGAGTCATTTGGTGAGTTTTGAGAGAAATCCAATCGCTAGAAGTATGGAATACCCCAACAACTCCAATTAGGAACGAACTGCCGTTGAACTTGAATTGTCCAATTTGGAACACCTATTGATTTCAGATCGAGCCAAAAACTTGGGCAACATCATAATATGGTGGGAGGAGTCATTTGGTGAGTTTTGAGTGAAATCCAATCGCTAGAAGTACGGAATACACCAACCACTCCAATTAGGAACGAACTGCCGTTCAACTTGAATTGTCCAATTTGGAACACCTATTGATTTCGGATCGAGCCCAAAACATGGGCAACATCATAATATGGTGGGAGGAGTCATTTGGTGAGTTTTCAGTGAAATCCAATCGCTAGAAGTATGGAATACACCAACCACTCCAATTCGGAATGAACTGCCATTGAACTTGAATTGTCCAATTTCTCACACCTATTGATTTCGGATTGAGCCCAAAACTTGGGCAACATCATAATACGGTGGGAGGAGTAATTTGGTGAGTTTTCAGTGAAATCCAATCGCTAGAAGTATGGAATACACCAACCACTCCAATTAGGAACGAAATGCCGGTGAACTTGAATTGTCCAATTTGGAACACCTATTGATTTCGGATCGAGCCCAAAACTTGGGCAACATCATAATATGGTGGGAGGAGTCATTTGATGAGTTTTGAGTGAAATCCAATCGCTAGAAGTATGGAATACACCAACCACTCCAATTAGGAACGAACTACCGTTGAACTTGAATTGTCCAATTTGGAACCCCTATTGATTTCGGATCGAGCCCAACACTTGGGCAACATCATAATATGGTGGGAGGAGTGATTTGGTGAGTTTTGAGTGAAATCCAATCGCTAGAAGTATGGAATACACCAACCACTCCAATTAGGAACGAACTGCCATTGAACTTGAATTGTCCAATTTGGAACTCCTATTGATTTCGGATCGAGCCCAAAACTTGGGCAACATAATAATATGGTGGGAGGAGTCAGTTGGTGAGTTTTGAGTGAAATCCACTCGCTAGAAGTATGGAATACACCAACCACTTCAATTAGGAATGAACTGCCGTTGAACTTGAATTGTCCAATTTCTCACACCTATTGATTTCGGATCGAGCCCAAAACTTGAGCAACATCATAATTTGGTGGGAGGCGTCATTTGGTGAGTTTTGAGTGAAATCCAATCGCTAGAAGTATGGAATACACCAACCACTCCAATTAGGAACGAACTGCCGTTGAACTTGAATTGTCCAATTTCTCACACCTATTGATTTCGGATGGAACCCCAAACTTGAGCAACATGATAATATGGCGGGAGAAGTCATTTGGTTAGTTTTGAGTGAAATCCAATCGCTAGAAGTATGCAATACACCAACAACTCCAATTAGGAACGAACTGCCGATGAACTTAAATTGTCCAATTTCTCACACCTATTGAGTTCGGATCGAGCCCAAAACTTGGGCAACATCATAATATGGTGGGAGTAGTCATTTGGAGAGTTTTGAGTGAAATCCAATCGCTAGAAGTATGGAATACACCAACCACCCCAATTAGGAACGAACTGCCATTGAACTTGAATTGTCCAATTTGGAACACCTATTGATTTCGGATCGAGCCCAAAACTTGGGCGACATCATAATATGGTGGGAGGAGTCATTTGGTGAGTTTTGAGTGAAATCCAATCGCTAGAAGTATGGAATACACCAACCACTCCAATTAGGAACAAACTGCCGTTGAACTTGAATTGTCCAATTTGGAACACCTATTGATTTCGGATCGAGCCCAAAACTTGGGCAACATCATAAAATGGTGGGAGGAGTCATTTGGTGAGTTTTGAGTGAAATCCAATCGCTAGAAGTATGGAATACACCAACTACTCCAATTAGGAACGAACTGCCGCTGAACTTGAATTGTCCAATTTCTCACACCTATTGATATCGGATCGAGCCCAAAACTTGGGCAACATCGTAATATGGTGGGAGGAGTCATTTGGTGAGTTTTGAGTGAAATCCAATCGCTAGAAGTATGGAATACACCAACCACTCCAGTTAGGAACGAACTGCCGTTGAACTTGAATTGTCCAATTTCTCACACCTATTGATTTCGGAAGAAACCCCAAACTTGTGCAACATCATAATATGGTGGGAGGAGTCATTTGGTGAGTTTTGAGTGAAATCCAATCGCTAGAAGTATGGAATACACCAACCACTCCAATTAGGAACGAACTGCCGTTGAACTTGAATTGTCCAATTTCTCACACCTATTGATTTCGGATCGAGCCCAAAACTTGGTCAACATCATAATATGGTGGGAGGAGTCATTTGGTGAGTTTTGAGTGAAATCCAATCGCTAGAAGTATGGAATACACCAACCACTCCAATTAGGAACTAACTGCCGTTGAACTTGAATTGTCCAATGTCTCACACCTATTGATTTCGGATCGAGCCCAAAACTTGGGCAACATCATAATATGGTGGGAGGAGTCATTCGGTGAGTTTTGAGTGAAATCCAATCGCTAGAAGTATGGAATACACCAACCACTCCAATTAGGAACGAACTGCCGTTGAACTTGAATTGTCCAATGTCTCACACCTATCGATTTCGAATCGAGCCCAAAACTTGGGCAACATCGTAATATGGTGGGAGGAGTAATTTGGTGAGTTTTGAGTGAAATCCAATCGCTTGAAGTATGGAATACACCAACCACTCCAATTAGGAACGAATTGCCGTTGAACTTGAATTGTCCAATTTCTCTCACCTATTGATTTCGGATCGAGCCCAAAACTTGGGCAACATCATGATATGGTATGAGGAGTCATTTGGTGGGTTTTGAGTGAAATCCAATCGCTAGAAGTATGGAATACACCAACCACTCCAATTAGGAAAAAATTGCCGTTGAACTTGTATTGTCCAAAACTTGGAACTCCTATTGATTTCGTATCGAGCCTAAAACTTGGGCAACATAATAATATGGTGGGAGGAGTCATTTGGTGAGTTTTGAGTGAAATCCACTCCCTAGAAGTATGGAATACACCAACCACTTCAATTAGGAATGAACTGCCGTTGAACTTGAATTGTCCAATTTCTCACACCTATTGATTTCGGATCGAGCCCAAAACTTGAGCAACATCATAATTTGGTGGGAGGCGTCATTTGGTGAGTTTTGAGTGAAATCCAATCGCTAGAAGTATGGAATACACCAACCACTCCAATTAGGAACGAACTGCCGTTGAACTTGAATTGTCCAATTTGGAACACCTATTGGTTTAGGATCGAGCCCAAAACTTGGGCAACATCATAAAATGGTGGGAGGAGTCATTTGGTGAGTTTTGAGTGAAATCCAATCACTAGAAGTATGGAATACACCAACTACTCCAATTAGGAACGAACTGCCGCTGAACTTGAATTGTCCAATTTCTCACAACTATTGATATCGGATCGAGCCCAAAACTTGGGCAACATCGTAATATGGTGGGAGGAGTCATTTGGTGAGTTTTGAGTGAAATCCAATCGCTAGAAGTATGGAATACACCAACCACTCCAATTAGGAACGAACTGCCATTGAACTTGAATTGTCCAATTTCTCACACCTACTGATTTCGGATGGAACCCCAAACTTGTGCAACATCATAATATGGTGGGAGGAGTCATTTGGTTAGTTTTGAGTGAAATCCAATCGCTAGAAGTGTGGAATACACCAACCACTCCAATTAGGAACGAACTGCCGTTGAACTTGAATTGTCCAATTTGGAACACCTATTGATTTCGGATCGAGCCCAAAACTTGGGCAACATCATAATATGGTGGGAGGAGTCATTTGGTGAGTTTTGAGTGAAATCCAATCGCTAGAAGTATGGAATACACCAACCACTCCAATTAGGAACGAACTGCCGTGGAACTTGAATTGTCCAATTTCTCACACCTATTGATTTCGGATCGAGCCCAAAACTTGGGCAACATCATAATATGGTGGGAGGAGTCATTTGGTGAGTTTTGAGTGAAATCCAATCGCTAGAAGTATGCCGTACACCAACAACTCCAATTAGGAACGAACTGCCGACGAACTTAAATTGTCCAATTTCTCACACCTATTGAGTTCAGATCGAGCCCAAAACTTGGGCAACATCATAATATGGTGGGAGGAGTCATTTGGTGAGTTTTGAGTGAAATGCAATCGCTAGAAGTATGGAATACACCAACCACTCCAATTAGGAACAAACTGCCGTTGAACTTGAATTGTCCAATTTCTCACACCTATTGATTTCGGATCGAGCCCAAAACTTGGGCAACATCGTAATATGGTGGGAGGAGTCATTTGGTGAGTTTTGAGTGAAATCCAATCGCTAGAAATATGGAATACACCGACCACTCCAATTAGGAAAGAACTGCCGTTGAACTTGAATTGCCCAATTTCTCACACCTATTGATTTCGGATCGAGCCTCAAACTTGGGCAACATCATAATATGGTGGGAGGAGTCATTTGGTGAGTTTTGAGTGAAATCCAATCGCTAGAAGTGTGGAATACACCAACCACTCCAATTAGGAACGAACTGCCGTTGAACTTGAATTGTCCAATTTGGAACACCTATTGATTTCGGATCGAGCCCAAAACTTGGGCAACATCATAATATGGTGGGAGGAGTCATTTGGTGAGTTTTGAGTGAAATCCAATCGCTAGAAGTATGGAATACACCAACCACTCCAATTAGGAACGAACTGCCGTGGAACTTGAATTGTCCAATTTCTCACACCTATTGATTTCGGATCGAGCCCAAAACTTGGGCAACATCATAATATGGTGGGAGGAGTCATTTGGTGAGTTTTGAGTGAAATGCAATCGCTAGAAGTATGGAATACACCAACCACTCCAATTAGGAACAAACTGCCGTTGAACTTGAATTGTCCAATTTCTCACACCTATTGATTTCGGATCGAGCCCAAAACTTGGGCAACATCATAATATGGTGGGAGGAGTCATTTGGTGAGTTTTGAGTGAAATCCAATCGCTAGAAGTATGGAATACACCAACTACTCCAATTAGGAACGAACTGCCGCTGAACTTGAATTGTCCAATTTCTCACACCTATTGATTTCGGATCGAGCCCAAAACTTGGGCAACATCATAATATGGTGGGAGGAGTCATTTGGTGAGTTTTGAGTGAAATCCAATCGCTAGAAGTATGGAATACACCAACCACTCCAATTAGGAACGAACTGCCGTGGAACTTGAATTGTCCAATTTCTCACACCTATTGATTTCGGATCGAGCCCAAAACTTGGGCAACATCATAATATGGTGGGAGGAGTCATTTGGTGAGTTTTGAGTGAAATGCAATCGCTAGAAGTATGGAATACACCAACCACTCCAATTAGGAACAAACTGCCGTTGAACTTGAATTGTCCAATTTCTCACACCTATTGATTTCGGATCGAGCCCAAAACTTGGGCAACATCATAATATGGTGGGAGGAGTCATTTGGTGAGTTTTGAGTGAAATCCAATCGCTAGAAGTATGGAATACACCAACTACTCCAATTAGGAACGAACTGCCGCTGAACTTGAATTGTCCAATTTCTCACACCTATTGATATCGGATCGAGCCCAAAACTTGGGCAACATCGTAATATGGTGGGAGGAGTCATTTGGTGAGTTTTGAGTGAAATCCAATCGCTAGAAGTATGGAATACACCAACCACTCCAATTAGGAACGAACTGCCGTTGAACTTGAATTGTCCAATTTGGAACACCTATTGATTTCGGATCGAGCCTAAAACTTGGGCGACATCATAATATGGTGGGAGGAGTCATTTGGTGAGTTTTGAGTGAAATCCAATCGCTAGAAGTATGGAATACACCAACCACTCCAATTAGGAACAAACTGCCGTTGAACTTGAATTGTCCAATTTGGAACACCTATTGATTTCGGATCGAGCCCAAAACTTGGGCAACACCATAAAATGGTGGGAGGAGTCATTTGGTGAGTTTTGAGTGAAATCCAATCACTAGAAGTATGGAATACACCAACTACTCCAATTAGGAACGAACTGCCGCTGAACTTGAATTGTCCAATTTCTCACACCTATTGATATCGGATCGAGCCCAAAACTTGGGCAACATCGTAATATGGTGGGAGGAGTCATTTGGTGAGTTTTGAGTGAAATCCAATCGCTAGAAGTATGGAATACACCAACCACTCCAATTAGGAACGAACTGCCATTGAACTTGAATTGTTCAATTTCTCACACCTATTGATTTCGGATGGAACCCCGAACTTGTGCAACATCATAATATGGTGGGAGGAGTCATTTGGTTAGTTTTGAGTGAAATCCAATCGCTAGAAGTGTGGAATACACCAACCACTGCAATTAGGAACGAACTGCCGTTGAACTTGAATTGTCCAATTTGGAACACCTATTGATTTCGGATCGAGCCCAAAACTTGGTCAACATCATAATATGGTGGGAGGAGTCATTTGGTGAGTTTTGAGTGAAATCCAATAGCTAGAAGTATGGAATACACCAACCACTCCAATTAGGAACAAACTGCCGTTGAACTTGAATTGTCCAATTTGGAACACCTATTGATTTCGGATCGAGCCCAAAACTTGGGCAACATCATAATATGGTGGGAGGAGTCATTTGGTGAGTTTTGAGTGAAATCCAATCGCTAGAAGTATGGAATACACCAACCACTCTAATTAGGAACGAACTACCGTGGAACTTGAATTGTCCAATTTCTCACACCTATTGATTTCGGATCGAGCCCAAAACTTGGGCAACATCATAATATGGTGGGAGGAGTCATTTGGTGAGTTTTGAGTGAAATCTAATCGCTAGAAGTATGGAATACACCAACCACTCCAATTAGGAATGAACTGCCGTTGAACTTGAATTGTCCAATTTCTCACACCTATTGATTTCGGATTGAGCCCAAAACTTGGGCAACACCATAATACGGTGGGAGGAGTCATTTGATGAGTTTTGAGTGAAATCCAATCGCTAGAAGTATGGAATACACCAACCACTCCAATTAGGAACGAACTGCCGGTGAACTTGAATTGTCCAATTTGGAACACCTATTGATTTCGGATCGAGCCCAAAACTTGGGCAACATCATAATATCGTGGGAGGAGTCATTTGATGAGTTTTGAGTGAAATCCAATCGCTAGAAGTGTGGAATACACCAACCACTCCAATTAGGAACGAACTGCCGTTGAACTTGAATTGTCCAATTTGGAACACCTATTGATTTCGGATCGAGCCCAAAACTTGGGCAACATCATAATATGGTGGGAGGAGTCATTTGGTGAGTTTTTAGTGAAATCCAATCGCTAGAAGTATGGAATACACCAACCACTCCAATTAGGAACGAACTGCCGGTGAACTTGAATTGTCCAATTTGGAACACCTATTGATTTCGGATCGAGCCCAAAACTTGGGCAACATCATAATATGGTGGGAGGAGTCATTTGGTGAGTTTTGAGTGAAATCTAATCGCTAGAAGTATGGAATACACCAACCACTCCAATTAGGACCGAACAGTCGTTGAACTTGAATTGTCCAATTTCTCACACATATTGATTTCGGATGGAACGCCAAACTTGTGCAACAACATAATATGGTGGGAGGAGTCATTTGGTGAGTTTTGAGTGAAATCGAATCGTTAGAAGTATGGAATACACCAACCACCCCAATTAGGAACGAACTGCCATTGAACTTGAATTGTCCAATTTGGAACACCTATTGATTTCGGATCGAGCCCAAAACTTAGGCAACATCATAATATGGCGGGAGAAGTCATTTGGTGAGTTTTGAGTGAAATCCAATCGCTAGAAGTGTGGAATACACCAACCACTCCAATTAGGAACGAACTGCCGTTGAACTTGAATTGTCCAATTTCTCACACCTATTGATTTCGGATCGAGCCCCAAACTTGGGCAACATCATAGTATGGTGGGAGGAGTCATTTGGTGAGTTTAGAGTGAAATCCAATCGCTAGAAGTGTGGAATACACCAACCACTCCAATTAGGAACGAACTGCCGTTGAACTTGAATTGTCCAATTTGGAACACCTATTGATTTCGGATCAAGCCCAAAACTTGGGCAACATCATAATATGGTGGGAGGAGTCATTTGGTGAGTTTTGAGTGAAATCCGATCGCTAGAAGTATGGAATACACCAACCACTCCAATTAGGAACGAACTGCCGTTGAACTTGAATTGTCCAATTTCGCACACCTATTGATTTCGGATCGAGCCCAAAACTTGGGCAACATCGTAATATGGTGGGAGGAGTCATTTGGTGAGTTTTAAGTGAAATCCAATCGCTAGAAGTATGGAATCCACAAACCACTCCAATTAGGAACGAACCGCCGTTGAACTTGAATTGTCCAATTTGGAACACGTATTGATTTCGGGTCGAGCCCAAAACTTGGGCAACAACATAATGTGGTGGGAGGAGTCATTTGGTGAGTTTTGAGTGAAATCCAATCGCTAGAAGTATGGAATACACCAACCACTCCAATTAGGAATGAACTGCCGTTGAACTTGAATTGTCCAATTTCTCACACCTATTGATTTCGGATCGAGCCCAAAACTTGAGCAACATCATAATTTGGTGGGAGACGTCATTTGGTGAGTTTTGAGTGAAATCCAATCGCTAGAAGTATGGAATACACCAACCACTCCAATTAGGAAATAACTGTCGTTGAACTTGAATTGTCCAATTTCTCACACCTATTGGTATCGGATGGAACCCCAAACTTGTGCAACATGATAATATGGTGGGAGAAGTCATTTGGTGAGTTTTGAGTGAAATCCAATCGCTAGAAGTATGCAATACACCAACAACTCCAATTAGGAACGAACTGCCGATGAACTTAAATTGTCCAATTTCTCACACCTATTGAGTTCGGATCGAGCCCAAAACTTGGGAAACATCATAATACGGTGGGAGTAGTCATTTGGAGAGTTTTGAGTGAAATCCAATCGCTAGAAGTATGGAATACACCAACCACTCCAATTAGGAACGAACTGCTGGTGAACTTGAATTGTCCAATTTGGAACACCTATTGATTTCGGATCGAGCCCAAAACTTGGGCAACATCATAATATGGTGGGAGGAGTCATTTGGTGAGTTTTGAGTGAAATCTAATCGCTAGAAGTATGGAATACACCAACCACTCCAATTAGGACCGAACTGTCGTTGAACTTGAATTGTCCAATTTCTCACACATATTGATTTCGGATGGAACGCCAAACTTGTGCAACAACATAATATGGTGGGAGGAGTCATTTGGTGAGTTTTGAGTGAAATCGAATCGTTAGAAGTATGGAATACACCAACCACCCCAATTAGGAACGAACTGCCATTGAACTTGAATTGTCCAATTTGGAACACCTATTGATTTCGGATCGAGCCCAAAACTTAGGCAACATCATAATATGGCGGGAGAAGTCATTTGGTGAGTTTTGAGTGAAATCCAATCGCTAGAAGTGTGGAATACACCAACCACTCCAATTAGGAACGAACTGCCGGTGAACTTGAATTGTCCAATTTGGAACACCTATTGATTTCGGATCGAGCCCAAAACTTGGGCAACATCATAATATGGTGGGAGGAGTCATTTGGTGAGTTTTGAGTGAAATCCAATCGCTAGAAGTATGGAATACACCAACCACTCCAATTAGGAACGAACTGCCGTTGAACTTGAATTGTCCAATTTCTCACACCTATTGGTTTAGGATCGAGCCCAAAACTTGGGCAACATCATAATATGGTGGGAGGAGTCATTTGGTGAGTTTTGAGTGAAATCCAATCGCTAGAAGTATGGAATACACCGACCACCCCAATTAGGAACGAACTGCCGTTGAACATGAATTGTCCAATTTCTCACACCTATTGATTTCGGATCGAGCCCAAAACTTGGGCAACATCATAATATGGTGGGAGGAGTCATTTGGTGAGTTTTGAGTGAAATCCAATCGCTAGAAGTATGGAATACACCGACCACTCCAATTAGGAACGAACTGCCGTTGAACTTGAATTGTCCAATTTCTCTCACCTATTGATTTCGGATCGAGCATAAAACTTGGGCAACATCATAATATGGTGGGAGGAGTCATTTGATGAGTTTTGAGTGAAATCCAATCGCTAGAAGTATGGGATACAACAACCACTCGAATTAGCAACGAACTGCCGTGGAACTTGAATTGTCCAATTTCTCACACCTATTGATTTCGGATCGAGCCCAAAACTTGGGCAACATCATAATATGGTGGGAGGAGTCATTTGGTGAGTTTTGAGTGAAATCCAATTGCTAGAAGTATGGAATATACCGACCACTCCAATTAGGAACGAACTGCCGTTGAACTTGAATTGTCCAATTTCTCACACCTATTGATTTCAGATCGAGCCCAAAACTTGGGCAACATCATAATATGGTGGGAGGAGTCATTTGGTGAGTTTTGAGTGAAATCCAATCGCTAGAAGTATGGAATACACCAACCACTCCAATTAGGAACGAACTGCCGTGGAACTTGAATTGTCCAATTTCTCACACTTATTGATTTCGGATCGAGCCCAAAACTTGGGCAACATCATAATATGGTGGGAGGAGTCATATGGTGAGTTTTGAGTAAAATCCGTTAGCTAGAAGTATGGAATACACCAACCACTCCAATTAGGAACGAACTGCCGTTGAACTTGAATTGTCCAATTTGGAACACCTATTGATTTCGGATCGAGCCCAAAACTTGGGCAACATCATAATATGGTGGGAGGAGTCATTTGGTGAGTTTTGAGTGAAATCCAATCGCTAGCAGTTTGGAATACACCAACCACTCCAATTAGGAACGAAATGCCGTGGAACTTGAATTGTTCAATTTGGAACACCTATTGATTTCGGATCGAGCCCAAAACTTGGGCAACATCATGATATGGTGGGAGGAGTCATTTGGTGAGTTTTGAGTGAAATCCAATCGCTAGAAGTATGGAATACACCAACCACTCCAATTAGGAACGAATTGCCGTTGGACTTGAATTGTCCAATTTCTCACACCTATTGATTTCGGATCGAGCCCAAAACTTGGGCAACATCATAATATGGTGGGAGGACTCATTTGGTGAGTTTTGTGTGAAACCCAATAGCTAGAAGTATTGAAAACACCAACCACTCCAATTAGGAACGAACTGCCGTTGAACTTGAACTGTCCAATTTGGAACACCTATTGATTTCTGATCGAGCCCAAAACTTGGGCAACATCATAATATGGTGGGAGGAGTCATTTGGTGAGTTTTGAGTGAAATCCAATCACTAGAAGTATGGAATAGACCGACCACTCCAATTAGGAACGAACTGCCGTTGAACTTGAATTGTCCAATTTCTCACACTTATTGATTTCGGAACGAGCCCAAAACTTGGGCAACATCATAATATGGTGGGAGGAGTCATATGGTGAGTTTTGAGTGAAATCCGTTAGCTAGAAGTATGGAATACACGAACCACTCCACTTAAGAACGAATTGCCGTTGAACTTGAATTGTCCAATTTCTCACACCTATTGATTTCGGATCAAGCCCAAAACTTGGGCAACATCATAATATGGTGGGAGGAGTCATATGGTGAGTTTTGAGTGAAATCCGTTTGCTAGAAGTTTGGAATACACGAACCACTCCAATTAGGAACGAATTGCCGTTGAACTTGAATTGTCCAATTTCTCACACCTATTTATTTCAGATCGAGCCCAAAACTTGGGCAACATCATAATATGGTGGCAGGAGTCATTTGGTGAGTTTTGAGAGAAATCCAATCGCTAGGAGTATGGAATACACCAACCACTCCAATTAGGAACGAACTGCCGTTGAACTTGAATTGTCCAATTTCTCACACCTATTGATTTCGGATCGAACCCCAAACCTGTGCAACATCCTAATATGGTGGGAGGAGTCATTTGGTGAGTTTTGAGTGAAATCCAATCGCTAGAAGTATGGAATACACCAACCACTCCAATTAGGAACGAACTGCCGTTGAACTTGAATTGTCCAATTTGGAACACCTATTGATTTCGGATCGAGCCCAACACTTGGGCAACATCATAATACGGTGGGAGGAGTCATTTGGTGAGTTTTGAGTGAAATCCAATCGCTAGAAGTATGGGATACAACAACCACTCCAATTAGGAACGAACTGCCGTTGAACTTAAATTGTCCAATTTCTCACACCTATTGAGTTCGGATCGAGCCCAAAACTTGGGCAACATCATAATATGGTGGGAGGAGTCATTTGGTGAGTTTTGAGTGAAATCCAATCGCTAGAAGTATGGAATACACCAACCACTCCAATTAGGAACGAACTGCCGTTGAACTTGAATTGTCCAATTTGGAACACCTATTGATTTCGGATCGAGCCCAACACTTGGGCAACATCATAATACGGTGGGAGGAGTCATTTGGGGAGTTTTGAGTGAAATCCAATCACTAGAAGTATGGGATACAACAACCACTCCAATTAGGAACGAACTGCCGTTGAACTTAAATTGTCCAATTTCTCACACCTATTGAGTTCGGATCGAGCCCAAAACTTGGGCAACATCATAATATGGTGGGAGGAGTCATTTGGAGAGTTTTGAGTGAAATCCAATCGCTAGAAGTATGGAATATACCGACCACTCCAATTAGGAACGAACTGCCGTTGAACTTGAATTGTCCAATTTCTCACACCTATTGATTTCGGATCGAGCCCAAAACTTGGGCAACATCATAATATGGTGGGAGGAGTCGTTTGGTGAGTTTTGAGTGAAATCCAATCGCTCGAAGTATGGAATACACCAACCACTCCAATTAGGAACGAACTGCCGTTGAACTTGAATTGTCCAATTTGGAACACCTATTGATTTCGGATCGAGCCCAAAACTTGGGCAACATCATAATATGGTGGGAGGAGTCATTTGGTGAGTTTTGAGTAAAATCCAATCGCTAGAAGTATGGAATACTCCAACAACTCCAATTAGGAACGAACTGCCGTTGAACTTGAATTGTCCAATTTCTCACACCTATTCATTTCGTATCGAGCCCAAAACTTGGGCAACATCATAATATGGTGGGAGGAGTCATTTGGCGAGTTTTGAGTGAAATCCAATCGCTAGAAGTATGGAATACACCAACCACTCCAATTAGGAACGAACTGCCGTTGAACTTGAATTGTCCAATTTGGAACACCTATTGATTTCTGATCGAGCCCAAAACTCGGGCAACATCATAATATGGTGGGAGGAGTCATTTGGTGGGTTTTGAGTGAAATCCAATTGCTAGAAGTATGGAATATACCGACCACTCCAATTAGGAACGAACTGCCGTTGAACTTGAATTGTCCAATTTCTCACACCTATTGATTTCGGATCGAGTCCAAAACTTCGGCAACATCATAATATGGTGGGGGGAGTTATTCGGTTAGTTTTGAGTAAAATCCAATTGCTAGAAGTATGGATTACACCAACCACTCCAATTAGGAACGAACTGCCTTTGAACTTGAATTGGCCAATTTGGAACACCTATTGATTTCGGATCGAGCCGAAAACTTGAGTAACATCATAATATGGTGGGAGGAGTCATTTGGAGAGTTTTGAGTGAAATCCAATCGCTAGAAGTATGCAAGAGACCAACCACTCCAATTAGGAACGAACTGCCTTTGAACTTGAATTGTCCAATTTGGAACTCCTATTGATTTCGGATCGAGCCGAAAAATTGAGTAACATCATAATATGGTGGGAGGAGTCATTTGGTGAGTTTTGAGTGAAATCCAATCGCTAGAAGTATGGAATACACCAACCACTCCAATTAGGAACGAACTGCCGTTGAACTTGAATTGTCCAATTTGGAACACCTATTGATTTCGGATCGAGCCCAAAACTTGGGCAACACCATAATATGGTGGGTGGAGTCATTTGGTGAGTTTTGAGTGAAATCCAATCGCTAGAAGTATGGAATACACCAACCACTCCAATTAGGAACGAACTGCCTTTGAACTTGAATTGTCCAATTTGGAACACCTATTTATTTCGGATCGAGCCCAAAACTTGAGTAACATCATAATATGGTGGGAGGAGTCATTTGGTGAGTTTTGAGTGAAATCCAATCGCTAGAAGTGTTGAATACACCAACCACTCCAATTAGGAACAAACTGCCGTTGAACTTGAATTGTCCAATTTGGAACACCTATTTATTTCAGATCGAGCCCAAAACTTAGGCAACATCATAATATGGTTGGAGGAGTCATTTGGTGAGTTTTGAGTGAAATCCAATCTCTAGAAGTATGGAATACACCAATTTGGAACGAACTGCTGTTGAACTTGAATTGTCCAATTTCTCACACCTATTGATTTCGGATCGAGCCCAAAACTTGGGCAACATCATAATATGGTGGGAGGAGTCATTTGGTGAGTTTTGAGTGAAATCCATTCGCTAGAAGTATGGAATACACCAACCACTCCAATTAGGAACGAACTGCCGTTGAACTTGAATTGTCCAATTTGGAACACCAATTGATTTCGGATCGAGCCCAAAACTTGGGCAACATCATAATATGGTGGGAGGAGTCATTTGGTGAGTTTTGAGTGAAATCCAATCGCTAGAAGTATGAAATACACCAACCACTCCAATTAGGAACAAACTGCCATTGAACTTGAATTGTCCAATTTGGAACACCTATTGATTTCGGATCGAGCCCAAAACTTGGGCAACATCATAATATGGTGGGAGGAGTCATTTGGTGAGTTTTGAGTGAAATCCAATCGCTAGAAGTATGAAATACACCAACCACTCCAATTAGGAACAAACTGCCATTGAACTTGAATTGTCCAATTTGGAACACCTATTGATTTCGGATCGAGCCCAAAACTTGGGCAACATCATAATATGGTGGGGGGAGTCGTTTGGTGAGTTTTGAGTGAAATCCGATCGCTAGAAGTATGGAATACACCAACCACTCCAATTAGGAACGAACTGCCGTTGAACTTGAATTGTCCAATTTCTCACACCTATTGATTTCGGATCGAGCCCAAAACTTGGACAACATCATAATATGGTGGGAGGAGTCATTTGGTCAGTTTTGAGTAAAATCCAATCGCTAGAAGTATGGAATACACCAACCACTCCAATTAGGAACGAACTGCCGTTGAACTTGAATTGTCCAATTTGGAACACCTATTGATTTCGGATCGAGCCGAAAACTTGGGCAACATCGTAATATGTTGGGAGGAGTCATTTGGTGAGTTTTGAGTGAAATCCAAACGCTAGAAGTATGGAATACACCAACCACTCTATTTAGGAAGGAACTGTCGTTGAACATGAATTGTCCAATTTCTCACACCTATTGATTTCGGATCGAGCCCCAAACCTGGGCAACATCATAATATGGTGGGAGGAGTCATTTGGTGAGTTTTGAGTGAAATCCATTCGCTAGAAGTATGGAATACACCAACCACTCCAATTAGGAACGAACTGCCGTTGACCTTGAATTGTCCAATTTCTCACACCTATTGATTTCGGATCGAGCCCAAAACTTGGGCAACATCATAATGTGGTGGGAGGAGTCATTTAGTGAGTTTTGAGTGAAATCCAATCGCTAGAAGTATGGAATACACCAACCAGTATAATTAGGAACGAACTGCCGTTGAACTTGAATTGTCCAATTTCTCACACCTATTGATTTCGGATCGAGCCCCAAACTTGGGCAACATCATAATATATTGGGAGGAGTCATTTGGTGAGTTTTGAGTGAAATCCAATCTTTAGAAGTTTGGAATACACCAACCACCCCAATTAGGAACGAACTGCCGTTGAACTTGAATTGTCCAATTTCTCACACCTATTGACTTCGGATCGAGCCCAAAACTTGGGCAACATCATAATATGGTCGGAGGAGTCATTTGGTGAGTTGTCAGTGAAATCCAATCGCTAGAAGTATAGAATACAAAAACCACTCCAATTAGGAACGAACTGCCAGTGAACTTGAATTGTCCAATTTGGAACACCTATTGATTTCGGATCGAGCCCAAAACTTGGCCAACATCATAATATGGTGGGAGGAGTCATTTTGTGAGTTTTGAGTGAAATCCAATCGCCAAAAGTATGGAATACACCAACCACTCCAATTAGTAACGAACTGCCGTTGAACTTGAATTGTCCAATTTGGAAAACCTATTGATTTCGGATCGAGCCCAAAACTTGTTCATCATAATATGGTGGGAGGAGTCATTTGATGAGTTTTGAGTGAAATCCAATCGCTAGAAGTATGGAATACACCAACCACTCCAATTACGAACGAACTGCCGTTGAACTTGAATTGTCCAATTTGGAACACCTATTGATTTCGGATCGTGCCCAAAACTTGGGCAACATCATAATATGGTGGGAGGAGTCATTTGGTGAGTTTTGAGTGAAATCCAATCGCTAGAAGTATGGAATACACCAACCACTCCAATTAGGAACGAACTGCCGTTGAACTTGAATTGTCCAATTTGGAACACCTATTGATTTCGGATCGTGCCCAAAACTTGGGCAACATCATAATATGGTGAGAGGGGTCATTTGGTGAGTTTTGAGTGAAATCCAATCGCTAGAAGTATGGAATACACCAACCACTCCAATTAGGAACGAACTGCCGTTGAACTTGAATTGTCCAATTTGGAACACCTATTGATTTCGGATCGTGCCCAAAACTTGGGCAACATCATAATATGGTGGGAGGAGTCATTTGGTGAGTTTTGATTGAAATCCAATCACTAGAAGTATGGAATACACCAACCAGTCCAGTTAGGAACGAACTGCAGTTGAACTTGAATTGTCCAATTTGGAACACCTATTGATTTCGAATCGAGCCCAAAACTTGGCCAACATCATAATACGGTGGGAGGAGTCATTTGGTGAGTTTTGAGTGAAATCCAATCGCTAGAAGTATGGAATACACCAACCACTCCGATTAGGAACGAACTGCCGTTGAACTTGAATTGTCCAATTTGGAACACCTATTGATTTCGGATCGAGCCCAAAACTTGGGCAACATCATAATATGCTGGGAGGGGTCATTTGGTGAGTTTTGAGTGAAATCCAATTGCTAGAAGTTTGGAATACACCAACCACTCCAATTAGGAACGAACTGCCGTTGAACTTGAATTGTCCAATTTCTCACACCCATTGATTTCGGATCGAGTCCAAAACTTCGGCAACATCATAATATGGTGGGGGGAGTTATTCGGTTAGTTTTGAGTAAAATCCAATCGCTAGAAGTATGGATTACACCAACCACTCCAATTAGGAACGAACTGCCTTTGAACTTGAATTGTCCAATTTGGAACACCTATTGATTTCGGATCGAGCCGAAAACTTGAGTAACATCATAATATGGTGGGAGGAGTCATTTGGAGAGTTTTGAGTGAAATCCAATTGCTAGAAGTATGCAAGAGACCAACCACTCCAATTAGGAACGAACTGCCTTTGAACTTGAATTGTCCAATTTGGAACTCCTATTGATTTCGGATCGAGCCGAAAAATTGAGTAACATCATAATATGGTGGGAGGAGTCATTTGGTGAGTTTTGAGTGAAATCCAATCGCTAGAAGTATGGAATACACCAACCACTCCAATTAGGAACGAACTGCCGTTGAACTTGAATTGTCCAATTTGGAACACCTATTGATTTCGGATCGAGCCCAAAACTTGGGCAACACCATAATATGGTGGGTGGAGTCATTTGGTGAGTTTTGAGTGAAATCCAATCGCTAGAAGTATGGAATACACCAACCACTCCAATTAGGAACGAACTGCCGTTGAACTTGAATTGTCCAATTTGGAACACCTATTGATTTCGGATCGTGCCCAAAACTTGGGCAACATCATAATATGGTGAGAGGGGTCATTTGGTGAGTTTTGAGTGAAATCCAATCGCTAGAAGTATGGAATACACCAACCACTCCAATTAGGAACGAACTGCCGTTGAACTTGAATTGTCCAATTTGGAACACCTATTGATTTCGGATCGTGCCCAAAACTTGGGCAACATCATAATATGGTGGGAGGAGTCATTTGGTGAGTTTTGATTGAAATCCAATCACTAGAAGTATGGAATACACCAACCAGTCCAGTTAGGAACGAACTGCAGTTGAACTTGAATTGTCCAATTTGGAACACCTATTGATTTCGAATCGAGCCCAAAACTTGGCCAACATCATAATACGGTGGGAGGAGTCATTTGGTGAGTTTTGAGTGAAATCCAATCGCTAGAAGTATAGAATACAAAAACCACTCCAATTAGGAACGAACTGCCAGTGAACTTGAATTGTCCAATTTGGAACACCTATTGATTTCGGATCGAGCCCAAAACTTGGCCAACATCATAATATGGTGGGAGGAGTCATTTTGTGAGTTTTGAGTGAAATCCAATCGCCAAAAGTATGGAATACACCAACCACTCCAATTAGTAACGAACTGCCGTTGAACTTGAATTGTCCAATTTGGAAAACCTATTGATTTCGGATCGAGCCCAAAACTTGTTCATCATAATATGGTGGGAGGAGTCATTTGATGAGTTTTGAGTGAAATCCAATCGCTAGAAGTATGGAATACACCAACCACTCCAATTAGGAACGAACTGCCGTTGAACTTGAATTGTCCAATTTGGAACACCTATTGATTTCGGATCGTGCCCAAAACTTGGGCAACATCATAATATGGTGGGAGGAGTCATTTGGTGAGTTTTGAGTGAAATCCAATCGCTAGAAGTATGGAATACACCAACCACTCCAATTAGGAACGAACTGCCGTTGAACTTGAATTGTCCAATTTGGAACACTTATTGATTTCGGATCGTGCCCAAAACTTGGGCAACATCATAATATGGTGAGAGGGGTCATTTGGTGAGTTTTGAGTGAAATCCAATCGCTAGAAGTATGGAATACACCAACCACTCCAATTAGGAACGAACTGCCGTTGAACTTGAATTGTCCAATTTGGAACACCTATTGATTTCGGATCGTGCCCAAAACTTGGGCAACATCATAATATGGTGGGAGGAGTCATTTGGTGAGTTTTGATTGAAATCCAATCACTAGAAGTATGGAATACACCAACCAGTCCAGTTAGGAACGAACTGCAGTTGAACTTGAATTGTCCAATTTGGAACACCTATTGATTTCGAATCGAGCCCAAAACTTGGCCAACATCATAATACGGTGGGAGGAGTCATTTGGTGAGTTTTGAGTGAAATCCAATCGCTAGAAGTATGGAATACACCAACCACTCCGATTAGGAACGAACTGCCGTTGAACTTGAATTGTCCAATTTGGAACACCTATTGATTTCGGATCGAGCCCAAAACTTGGGCAACATCATAATATGCTGGGAGGGGTCATTTGGTGAGTTTTGAGTGAAATCCAATTGCTAGAAGTTTGGAATACACCAACCACTCCAATTAGGAACGAACTGCCGTTGAACTTGAATTGTCCAATTTCTCACACCCATTGATTTCGGATCGAGTCCAAAACTTCGGCAACATCATAATATGGTGGGGGGAGTTATTCGGTTAGTTTTGAGTAAAATCCAATCGCTAGAAGTATGGATTACACCAACCACTCCAATTAGGAACGAACTGCCTTTGAACTTGAATTGTCCAATTTGGAACACCTATTGATTTCGGATCGAGCCGAAAACTTGAGTAACATCATAATATGGTGGGAGGAGTCATTTGGAGAGTTTTGAGTGAAATCCAATTGCTAGAAGTATGCAAGAGACCAACCACTCCAATTAGGAACGAACTGCCTTTGAACTTGAATTGTCCAATTTGGAACTCCTATTGATTTCGGATCGAGCCGAAAAATTGAGTAACATCATAATATGGTGGGAGGAGTCATTTGGTAAGTTTTGAGTGAAATCCAATCGCTAGAAGTATGGAATACACCAACCACTCCAATTAGGAACGAACTGCCGTTGAACTTGAATTGTCCAATTTGGAACACCTATTGATTTCGGATCGAGCCCAAAACTTGGGCAACACCATAATATGGTGGGTGGAGTCATTTGGTGAGTTTTGAGTGAAATCCAATCGCTAGAAGTATGGAATACACCAACCACTCCAATTAGGAACGAACTGCCGTTGAACTTGAATTGTCCAATTTGGAACACCTATTGATTTCGGATCGTGCCCAAAACTTGGGCAACATCATAATATGGTGAGAGGGGTCATTTGGTGAGTTTTGAGTGAAATCCAATCGCTAGAAGTATGGAATACACCAACCACTCCAATTAGGAACGAACTGCCGTTGAACTTGAATTGTCCAATTTGGAACACCTATTGATTTCGGATCGTGCCCAAAACTTGGGCAACATCATAATATGGTGGGAGGAGTCATTTGGTGAGTTTTGATTGAAATCCAATCACTAGAAGTATGGAATACACCAACCAGTCCAGTTAGGAACGAACTGCAGTTGAACTTGAATTGTCCAATTTGGAACACCTATTGATTTCGAATCGAGCCCAAAACTTGGCCAACATCATAATACGGTGGGAGGAGTCATTTGGTGAGTTTTGAGTGAAATCCAATCGCTAGAAGTATGGAATACACCAACCACTCCGATTAGGAACGAACTGCCGTTGAACTTGAATTGTCCAATTTGGAACACCTATTGATTTCGGATCGAGCCCAAAACTTGGGCAACATCATAATATGCTGGGAGGGGTCATTTGGTGAGTTTTGAGTGAAATCCAATTGCTAGAAGTTTGGAATACACCAACCACTCCAATTAGGAACGAACTGCCGTTGAACTTGAATTGTCCAATTTCTCACACCCATTGATTTCGGATCGAGTCCAAAACTTCGGCAACATCATAATATGGTGGGGGGAGTTATTCGGTTAGTTTTGAGTAAAATCCAATCCCTAGAAGTATGGATTACACCAACCACTCCAATTAGGAACGAACTGCCTTTGAACTTGAATTGTCCAATTTGGAACACCTATTGATTTCGGATCGAGCCGAAAACTTGAGTAACATCATAATATGGTGGGAGGAGTCATTTGGAGAGTTTTGAGTGAAATCCAATCGCTAGAAGTATGCAAGAGACCAACCACTCCAATTAGGAACGAACTGCCTTTGAACTTGAATTGTCCAATTTGGAACTCCTATTGATTTCGGATCGAGCCGAAAAATTGAGTAACATCATAATATGGTGGGAGGAGTCATTTGGTGAGTTTTGAGTGAAATCCAATCGCTAGAAGTATGGAATACACCAACCACTCCAATTAGGAACGAACTGCCGTTGAACTTGAATTGTCCAATTTGGAACACCTATTGATTTCCGATCGAGCCCAAAACTTGGGCAACACCATAATATGGTGGGTGGAGTCATTTGGTGAGTTTTGAGTGAAATCCAATCGCTAGAAGTATGGAATACACCAACCACTCCAATTAGGAACGAACTGCCTTTGAACTTGAATTGTCCAATTTCTCACACCTATTGATTTCGGATCGAGCCCAAAACTTGGGCAACAAGATAATATGGTGGGAGGAGTCATTTGGTTAGTTTTGAGTGAAATCCAATCGCTAGAAGTATGGAATCCACCAACCACTCCAATTAGGAACGAACTGCCGTTGAACTTGAATTGTCCAATTTGGAACACGAATTGATTTCGGATCGAGCCCAAGACTTGGGCAACACCATAACGTGGTGGGAGGAGTCATTTGGTGAGTTTTGAGTGAAATCCAATCGCTAGAAGTATGGAATACACCAACCACTCCAATTAGGAACGAACTGCCTTTGAACTTGAATTGTCCAATTTGGAACACCTATTGATTTCGGATCGAGCCGAAAACTTGAGTAACATCATAATATGGTGGGAGGAGTCATTTGGAGAGTTTTGAGTGAAATCCAATCGCTAGAAGTATGCAAGAGACCAACCACTCCAATTAGGAACGAACTGCCTTTGAACTTGAATTGTCCAATTTGGAACTCCTATTGATTTCGGATCGAGCCGAAAAATTGAGTAACATCATAATATGGTGGGAGGAGTCATTTGGTGAGTTTTGAGTGAAATCCAATCGCTAGAAGTATGGAATACACCAACCACTCCAATTAGGAACGAACTGCCGTTGAACTTGAATTGTCCAATTTGGAACACCTATTGATTTCGGATCGAGCCGAAAACTTGGGCAACATCGTAATATGTTGGGAGGAGTCATTTGGTGAGTTTTGAGTGAAATCCAAACGCTAGAAGTATGGAATACACCAACCACTCTATTTAGGAAGGAACTGTCGTTGAACATGAATTGTCCAATTTCTCACACCTATTGATTTCGGATCGAGCCCCAAACCTGGGCAACATCATAATATGGTGGGAGGAGTCATTTGGTGAGTTTTGAGTGAAATCCATTCGCTAGAAGTATGGAATACACCAACCACTCCAATTAGGAACGAACTGCCGTTGACCTTGAATTGTCCAATTTCTCACACCTATTGATTTCGGATCGAGCCCAAAACTTGGGCAACATCATAATGTGGTGGGAGGAGTCATTTAGTGAGTTTTGAGTGAAATCCAATCGCTAGAAGTATGGAATACACCAACCAGTATAATTAGGAACGAACTGCCGTTGAACTTGAATTGTCCAATTTCTCACACCTATTGATTTCGGATCGAGCCCCAAACTTGGGCAACATCATAATATATTGGGAGGAGTCATTTGGTGAGTTTTGAGTGAAATCCAATCTTTAGAAGTTTGGAATACACCAACCACCCCAATTAGGAACGAACTGCCGTTGAACTTGAATTGTCCAATTTCTCACACCTATTGATTTCGGATCGAGCCCAAAACTTGGGCAACATCATAATATGGTCGGAGGAGTCATTTGGTGAGTTGTCAGTGAAATCCAATCGCTAGAAGTATAGAATACAAAAACCACTCCAATTAGGAACGAACTGCCAGTGAACTTGAATTGTCCAATTTGGAACACCTATTGATTTCGGATCGAGCCCAAAACTTGGCCAACATCATAATATGGTGGGAGGAGTCATTTTGTGAGTTTTGAGTGAAATCCAATCGCCAAAAGTATGGAATACACCAACCACTCCAATTAGTAACGAACTGCCGTTGAACTTGAATTGTCCAATTTGGAAAACCTATTGATTTCGGATCGAGCCCAAAACTTGTTCATCATAATATGGTGGGAGGAGTCATTTGATGAGTTTTGAGTGAAATCCAATCGCTAGAAGTATGGAATACACCAACCACTCCAATTAGGAACGAACTGCCGTTGAACTTGAATTGTCCAATTTGGAACACCTATTGATTTCGGATCGTGCCCAAAACTTGGGCAACATCATAATATGGTGGGAGGAGTCATTTGGTGAGTTTTGAGTGAAATCCAATCACTAGAAGTATGGAATACACCAACCAGTCCAATTAGGAACGAACTGCAGTTGAACTTGAATTGTCCAATTTGGAACACCTATTGATTTCGGATCGAGCCCAAAACTTGGCCAACATCATAATATGGTGGGAGGAGTCATTTGGTGAGTTTTGAGTGAAATCCAATCGATAGAAGTATGGAATACACCAACCACTCCAATTAGGAACGAACTTCCGTTGAACTTGAATTGTCCAATTTCTCACACCTATTGATTTCGGATCGAGCCCAAAACTTGGGCAACATCATAATATGGTGGGGGGAGTCATTTGGTGAGTTTTGAGTGAAATCCAATCGCTAGAAGTATGGAATACACCAACCACTCCAATTAGGAACGAACTGCCGTTGAACTTGAATTGTCCAATTTGGAACACCTATTGATTTCGGATCGAGCCCAAAACTTGGGCAACATCATAATATGGTGGGAGGGGTCATTTGGTGAGTTTTTAGTGAAATCCAATCGCTAGAAGTATGGAATACACCAACCACTCCAATTAGGAACGAACTGCCGTTGAACTTGAATTGTCGAATTTGGAACACCTATTGATTTCGGATCGAGCCCAAAACTTGGGCAACATCATAATATGGTGGGAGGGGTCATTTGGTGAGTTTTGAGTGAAATCCATTCGCTAGAAGTATGGAATACACCAACCACTCCAATTAGGAACGAACTGACGTTGAACTTGAATTGTCCAATTTGGAACACCTATTGATTTCGGATCGTGCCCAAAACTTGGGCAACATCATAATATGGTGAGAGGGGTCATTTGGTGAGTTTTGAGTGAAATCCAATCGCTAGAAGTATGGAATACACCAACCACTCCAATTAGGAACGAACTGCCGTTGAACTTGAATTGTCCAATTTGGAACACCTATTGATTTCGGATCGTGCCCAAAACTTGGGCAACATCATAATATGGTGGGAGGAGTCATTTGGTGAGTTTTGATTGAAATCCAATCACTAGAAGTATGGAATACACCAACCAGTCCAGTTAGGAACGAACTGCAGTTGAACTTGAATTGTCCAATTTGGAACACCTATTGATTTCGAATCGAGCCCAAAACTTGGCCAACATCATAATACGGTGGGAGGAGTCATTTGGTGAGTTTTGAGTGAAATCCAATCGCTAGAAGTATGGAATACACCAACCACTCCGATTAGGAACGAACTGCCGTTGAACTTGAATTGTCCAATTTGGAACACCTATTGATTTCGGATCGAGCCCAAAACTTGGGCAACATCATAATATGCTGGGAGGGGTCATTTGGTGAGTTTTGAGTGAAATCCAATTGCTAGAAGTTTGGAATACACCAACCACTCCAATTAGGAACGAACTGCCGTTGAACTTGAATTGTCCAATTTCTCACACCCATTGATTTCGGATCGAGTCCAAAACTTCGGCAACATCATAATATGGTGGGGGGAGTTATTCGGTTAGTTTTGAGTAAAATCCAATCGCTAGAAGTATGGATTACACCAACCACTCCAATTAGGAACGAACTGCCTTTGAACTTGAATTGTCCAATTTGGAACACCTATTGATTTCGGATCGAGCCGAAAACTTGAGTAACATCATAATATGGTGGGAGGAGTCATTTGGAGAGTTTTGAGTGAAATCCAATCGCTAGAAGTATGCAAGAGACCAACCACTCCAATTAGGAACGAACTGCCTTTGAACTTGAATTGTCCAATTTGGAACTCCTATTGATTTCGGATCGAGCCGAAAAATTGAGTAACATCATAATATGGTGGGAGGAGTCATTTGGTGAGTTTTGAGTGAAATCCAATCGCTAGAAGTATGGAATACACCAACCACTCCAATTAGGAACGAACTGCCGTTGAACTTGAATTGTCCAATTTGGAACACCTATTGATTTCGGATCGAGCCCAAAACTTGGGCAACACCATAATATGGTGGGTGGAGTCATTTGGTGAGTTTTGAGTGAAATCCAATCGCTAGAAGTATGGAATACACCAACCACTCCAATTAGGAACGAACTGCCTTTGAACTTGAATTGTCCAATTTCTCACACCTATTGATTTCGGATCGAGCCCAAAACTTGGGCAACAAGATAATATGGTGGGAGGAGTCATTTGGTTAGTTTTGAGTGAAATCCAATCGCTAGAAGTATGGAATCCACCAACCACTCCAATTAGGAACGAACTGCCGTTGAACTTGAATTGTCCAATTTGGAACACGAATTGATTTCGAATCGAGCCCAAAACTTGGGCAACACCATAACGTGGTGGGAGGAGTCATTTGGTGAGTTTTGAGTGAAATCCAATCGCTAGAAGTATGGAATACACCAACCACTCCAATTAGGAACGAACTGCCTTTGAACTTGAATTGTCCAATTTGGAACACCTATTTATTTCGGATCGAGCCCAAAACTTGAGTAACATCATAATATGGTGGGAGGAGTCATTTGGTGAGTTTTGAGTGAAATCCAATCGCTAGAAGTGTTGAATACACCAACCACTCCAATTAGGAACAAACTGCCGTTGAACTTGAATTGTCCAATTTGGAACACCTATTAATTTCAGATCGAGCCCAAAACTTAGGCAACATCATAATACGGTTGGAGGAGTCATTTGGTGAGTTTTGAGTGAAATCCAATCTCTAGAAGTATGGAATACACCAACCACTCCAATTTGGAACGAACTGCTGTTGAACTTGAATTGTCCAATTTCTCACACCTATTGATTTCGGATCGAGCCCAAAACTTGGGCAACATCATAATATGGTGGGAGGAGTCATTTGGTGAGTTTTGAGTGAAATCCATTCGCTAGAAGTATGGAATACACCAACCACTCCAATTAGGAACGAACTGCCGTTGACCTTCAATTGTCCAATTTTTCACACCTATTGATTTCGGATCGCGCCCGAAACTTGGGCAACATCATAATATGGTGGGAGGAGTCATTTGGGGAGTTTTGAGTGAAATCCAATCGCTCAAAGTATGGAATACACCAACCACTCCAATTAGGAACGAACTGCCGTAGAACTTGAATTGTCCAATTTCTCACACCTATTGATTTCGGATCGAGCCCAAAACTTGGGCAACATCATAATATGGTGGGAGGAGTCATTTGGTAAGTTTTGAGTGAAATCCAATCGCTAGAAGTATGGAATATCCCAACCACTCCAATTAGGAACGAACTGCCGTTGAACTTGAATTGTCCAATTTGGAACACCAATTGATTTCGGATCGAGCCCAAAACTTGGGCAACATCATAATATGGTGGGAGGAGTCATTTGGTGAGTTTTGAGTGAAATCCAATCGCTAGAAGTATGAAATACACCAACCACTCCAATTAGGAACAAACTGCCATTGAACTTGAATTGTCCAATTTGGAACACCTATTGATTTCGGAACGAGCCCAAAACTTGAGTAACATCATAATATGGTGGGAGGAGTCATGTGGTGAGTTTTGAGTGAAATCCAATCGCTAGAAGTATGGAATACACCAACTACTCCAATTAGGAACGAACTGCCGTTGAACTTGAATTGTCCAATTTCTCACACCTATTGATTTCGGATCGAGCCCAAAACTTGGGCAACATCATAATATGGTGGGAGGAGTCATTTGGTGAGTTTTGAGTGAAAACCAATCGCTAGAAGTATGGAATACACCAACCACTCCAATTCGGAACGAACTGCCGTTGAACTTGAATTGTCCAATTTCTCACACCTATTGATTTCGGATCGAGCCCAAAACTTGGGCAACATCATAATATGGTGGGAGGAGTCATGTGGTGAGTTTTGAGTGAAATCCAATCGCTAGAAGTATGGAATACACCAACTACTCCAATTAGGAACGAACTGCCGTTGAACTTGAATTGTCCAATTTCTCACACCTATTGATTTCGGATCGAGCCCAAAACTTGGGCAACATCATAATATGGTGGGAGGAGTCATTTGGTGAGTTTTGAGTGAAAACCAATCGCTAGAAGTATGGAATACACCAACCACTCCAATTCGGAACGAACTGCCGTTGAACTTGAATTGTCCAATTTCTCACACCTATTGATTTCGGATCGAGCCCAAAACTTGGACAACATCATAATATGGTGGGAGGAGTCATTTGGTCAGTTTTGAGTAAAATCCAATCGCTAGAAGTATGGAATACACCAACCACTCCAATTAGGAACGAACTGCCGTTGAACTTGAATTGTCCAATTTGGAACACCTATTGATTTTGGATCGAGCCCAAAACTTGGGCAACATCATAACATGGTGGGAGGAGTCATTTGGTGAGTTTTGAGTGAAATCCAATCACTAGAAGTATGGATTTCACCAACCACTCCAATTAGGAACGAACTGCCGTTGAACTTGAATTGTCCAATTTCTCACACCCATGGATTTTGGATCGAGCCCAAAACTTCGGCAACATCATAACGTGGTGGGGGGAGTCATTTGGTTAGTTTTGAGTAAAATCCAATCGCTAGAAGTATGGATTTCACCAACCACTCCAATTAGGAACGAACTGCATTTGAACTTGAATTGTCCAATTTGGAACACCTATTGATTTCGGAACGAGCCCAAAACTTGAGTAACATCATAATATGGTGGGAGGAGTCATTTGGTGAGTTTTGAGTGAAATCCAATCGCTAGAAGTGTGGAATACACCAACCACTCCAATTAGGAACGAACTGCTGTTGAACTTGATTGTCCAATATGGAACACCTATTGATTTCGGATTGAGCCCAAAACTTGGGCAACATCATAATATGGTGGGAGGCGTCATTTGGTGAGTTTTGAGTGAAATCCAATCGCTAGAAGTATGGAATACACCAACTACTCCAATTAGGAATGAACTGCCGTTGAACTTGAATTGTCCAATTTTGAACACCTATTGATTTCGGATCGAGCCCAAAACTTCGGCAACATCATAATATGGTGGGAGGAGTCATTTGGTTAGTTTTGAGTGAAATCCAATCTTTCGAAGTACGGAATACACCAACCACTCCAATTAGGAAAGAACTGCCGTTGAACTTGAATTGTCCAATTTCGAACACGTATTGATTTCGGATCGAGCCCAAAACTTGGGCAACATCATAATATGGTGGGAGGAGTCATGTGGTGAGTTTTGAGTGAAATCCAATCGCTAGAAGTATGGAATACACCAACTACTCCAATTAGGAACGAACTGCCGTTGAACTTGAATTGTCCAATTTCTCACACCTATTGATTTCGGATCGAGCCCAAAACTTGGGCAACATCATAATATGGTGGGAGGAGTCATTTGGTGAGTTTTGAGTGAAAACCAATCGCTAGAAGTATGGAATACACCAACCACTCCAATTCGGAACGAACTACCGTTGAACTTGAATTGTCCAATTTGGAACACCTATTGATTTCGGATCGAGCCCAAAACTTGGGCAACATCATAATACGGTGGGAGGAGTCATTTGGTAAGTTTTGAGTGAAATCGAATCACTAGAAATATGGAATACACCAACCACTCCAATTAGGAACGAACTGCCGTTGAACTTGAGTTGTCCAACTTGGAATACCTATTGATTTCGAATCGAGCTCAAAACTTAGGCAACATCATAATATGTTGGGAGGAGTCATTTGGTGAGTTTTGAGTGAAATCCAATCGCTAGAAGTATGGAATACACCAACCACTCCAATTAGGAACGAACTGCTGTTGAACTTGATTGTCCAACTTGGAATACCTATTGATTTCGAATCGAGCTCAAAACTTAGGCAACATCATAAGATGGTGGGAGGAGTCGTTTGGTGAGTTTTGAGTGAAATCCAATCGCTAGTAGTGTGGAATACACCAACCACTCCAATTAGGAACGAACTGCCTTTGAACTCGAATTGTACAATTTGGAACACGTATTGATTTCGGATCGAGCCCAAAACTTGGGCAACATCATAATATGGTGGGAGGAGTCATTTGGTGAGTTTTGAGTGAAATCCAATCGCTAGAAGTATGGAATACACCAACTACTCCAATTAGGAACGAACTGCCGTTGAACTTGAATTGTCCAATTTAGAACACCTATTGATTTCGGATCGAGCCCAAAACTTGGGCAACATCATAATACGGTGGGAGGAGTCATTTGGGGAGTTTTGAGTGAAATCGAATCACTAGAAGTATGGAATACACCAACCACTCCAATTAGGAACGAACTGCCGTTGAACTTGAGTTGTCCAACTTGGAATACCTATTGATTTCGAATCGAGCTCAAAACTTAGGCAACATCATAATATGTTGGGAGGAGTCATTTGGTGAGTTTTGAGTGAAATCCAATCGCTAGAAGTATAGAATACACCAACCACTCCAATTAGGAACGAACTGCTGTTGAACTTGATTGTCCAATATGGAACACCTATTGATTTCGGATCGAGCCCAAAACTTGGGCAACATCATAATATGGTGGGAGGCGTCATTTGGCGAGTTTTGAGTGAAATCCAATCGCTAGAAGTATGGAATACACCAACTACTCCAATTAGGAACGAACTGCCGTTGAACTTGAATTGTCCAATTTTGAACACCTATTGATTTCGAATCGAGCCCAAAACTTGGGCAACATCATAATATGGTGGGAGGAGTCATGTGGTGAGTTTTGAGTGAAATCCAATCGCTGGAAGTATGGAATACACGAACTACTCCAATTAGGAACGAACTGCCATTGAACTTGAATTGTCCAATTTGGAACACCTATTGATTTCGGATCGAGCCCAAAACTTGGGCAACATCATAATATGTTGGGAGGAGTTATTTGGTGAGTTTTGAGTGAAATCCAATCGCTAGAAGTATGGAATACACCAACTACTCCAATTAGGAACGAACTGCCATTGAACTTGAATTGTCTAATTTGGAACACCTATTCATTTCAGATCGAGCCCAAAAGTTGGGCAACATCATAATATGGTGGGAGGAGTCATTTGGTGAGTTTTGAGTGAAAACCAATCGCTAGAACTATGGAATACACCAACCACTCCAATTAGGAACGAACTGCCGTTGAACTTGAATTGTCCAATTTGGAACACCTATTGATTTCGGATCGAGCGCAAAACTTGGGCAACATCATAATATGGTGAGAGGAGTCATTTGGTGAGTTTTGAGTGAAATCCAATCGCTAGAAGTATGGAATACACCAACCACTCCAATTAGGAACGAACTGCCTTTGAACTCGAATTGTCCAATTTGGAACACGTATTGATTTTGGATCGAGCCGAAAACTTGGGCAACATCATAATATGGTGGGACGCGTCATTTGCTGAGTTTTGAGTGAAATCCAATCGCTAGAAGTATGGAATACACCAACCACTCCAATTAGGAACGAACTGCTGTTGAACTTGATTGTCCAATATGGAACACCTATTGATTTCGGATCGAGCCCAAAACTTGGGCAACATCATAATATGGTGGGAGGACTCATTTGGTTAGTTTTGAGTGAAATCTAACCGCTAGAAGTATGGAATGCACCAACCACTCCAATTAGGAATGAACTGCCGTTGAACTTGAATTGTCCAATTTGGAACACCTATTGATTTCGGATCGAGCCCAAAACTTGGGCAACATCATAATATAGTGGGAGGAGTCATTTGGTGAGTTTTGAGTGAAATCCAATCGCTAGAAGTATGGAATACACCAACCACTCCAACTAGGAACGAACTGCCGTTGAACTTGAATTGTCCAATTTGGAACACCTATTGATTTCGGATCGAGCCCCGAACTTGGGCAACATCATAATATAGTGGGAGGAGTCATTTGGTGAGTTCTGAGTGAAATCCAATCGCTAAAAGTATGGAATGCCCCAACCACTCCAATTAGGAACGAACAGCCGTTAAACTTGAATTGCCCAATTTGGAACACCTATTGATTTCGGATCGAGCCCAAAACTTGGGCAACATCATAATATGGTGGGAGGAGTCATTTGGTGAGTTTTGAGTGAAATCGAATCACTAGAAGTAAGGAATACACCAACCACTCCAATTAGGAACGAACTGCCGTTGAACTTGAGTTGTCCAATTTGGAATACCTATTGATTTCGAATCGAGCTCAAAACTTAGGCAACACCATAATATGGTGGGAGGAGTCATTTGGTTAATTTTGAGTGAAATCCAACCGCTAGAAGTATGGAATACACCAACCACTCCAATTAGGAACGAACTGCCGTTGAACTTGAATTGTCCAATTTGGAACACCTATTGATTTCGAATCGAGCCCAAAACTTGGGCAACATCATAATATGGTGGGAGGAGTCATTTGGTGGGTTTTGAGTGATATCCAATCGCTGGAAGTATGGAATACACCAACCACTCCAATTAGGAACGAACTGCCGTTGAACTTGAATTGTCCAATTTGGAACACCTATTGATATCGGATCGAGCCCAAAACTTCGGCAACATCATAATATGGTGGGAGGAGTCATTTGGTTAGTTATGAGTGAAATCCAATCGCTCGAAGTATGGAATACACCAACCACTCCAATGAGGAACGAACTGCAGTGGAACTTGAATTGTCCAATTTCGAACACCTATTGATTTCGGATCGAGCCCAAAACTTGGGCAACATCATAAAATGGTAAGAGGAGTCATGTGGTGTGTTTTGAGTGAAATCCAATCGCTAGAAGTATGGAATACACCAACTACTCCAATTAGGAACGAACTGCCGTTGAACTTGAATTGTCCAATTTAGAACACCTATTGATTTTGGATCGAGCCCAAAACTTGGGCAACATCATAATATGGTGGGAGGAGTCATTTGGTGAGCTTTGAGTGAAAACCAATCGCTAGAAGTATGGAATACACCAACCACTCCAATTCGGAACGAACTGCAGTTGAACTTGAATTGTCCAATTCGGAACACCTATTGATTTCGGATCGAGCCCAAAACTTGGGCAACATCATAATATGGTGGGAGGAGTCATTTGGTGAGTTTTGAGTGAAATCCAATCGCTAGAACTATAGAATACACCAACCACTCCAATTAGGAACGAACTGATGTTGAACTTGATTGTCCAATTCGGAACACCTATTGATTTCGGATCGAGCCCAAAACTTGGGCAACATCATAATATGGTGGGAGTAGTCATTTGGTTAGTTTTGAGTGAAATCCAACCGCTAGAAGTATGGAATACACCAACCACTCCAATTAGGAACGAACTAACTTTGGACTTGAATTGTCCAATTTCTTACACGTATTGATTTCGGATCGAGCCCAAAACTTGGGAAACATCATAATATGGTGGGAGGAGTCATTTGGCTAAGTTTGAGTGAATTCCGACCCCTAGAACTACCCAAAACACCAACCACTCCAATCAGGAACGAACTGCCTTTGAACTTGAATTGTCCAATTTATTACACCTATTGATTTCGGATCGAGCCCAAAACGTGGGCAACAACATGATTGGGTGGGACGAGTCATTTGGTTAAGTTTGAGTGAAATCCGATCTCTAGAACTACCCAAAACACCAATCACTCCAATTAGGAACGAACTGCCATTGAACTTGAATTGTCCAACTTCTTACACCTATTGATTTCGGATCTAGCGCAAAACTTGGGCAACATCATAATATTGTGGGAGGAGTCATTTGGTTAAGTTTGAGTGAAATCCGATCTCTAGAACTACCCAAAACACCAACCACCCCAATTAGGAACGAACTGCCTTTGAACTTGAATTGTCCAATTTCTTACACCTATCGACTTCAGATAGAGCCCAAAACAGAGGCAACATCATAATATAGTGGGAGGAGTCATTTGGTTAAGTTTGAGTGAAATCCGATCTCTAGAACTACCCAAAACACCAACCACTCCAGTTAGGAACGAATAGCCTTTGAACCTGCATTGTCCAATTTCTTACACCAATTGATTTCGGATAGAGCCCAAAACTTGGGCAACATCATAATACGGTGGGAGGAGTCATTTGGTTGAGTTTGAGTGAAATCCGATCTCTAGAACTACCCAAAACACCAACCACTCCAATTAGGAACGAACTGCCTTTGAACTTGAACTGTCCAATTTCTTACACCTATTGATTTCGGATCAAGCCCAAAACCAGTGCAACATCATAATATGGTCGGAGGAGTCATTTGGTTAGTTTTGAGTGAAATCCGATCTCTAGAACTATGGAATACACCAACCACTCCAATTAGGAACGAACTGCCTTAGAACATAAATTGTACAATTTCTTACACCTATTGATTTCGGATCGAGCCCAAAACTTGGGCAACATCACAATATTGTGGGAGGAGTCATTTGGTTAAGTTTGAGTGAAATCCGATCTCTAGAACTGCCCAAAACACCAACCACTCCAATTAGGAACGAACTAACTTTGGACTTGAATTGTCCAATTTCTTACACCTATTGATTTCGGATCGAGCCCAAAACTTGGGAAACATCATAATATGGTGGGAGGAGTCATTTGGCTAGGTTTGAGTGAATTCCGACCCCTAGAACTACCCAAAACACCAACCACTCCAATCAGGAACGAACTGCCTTTGAACTTGAATTGTCCAATTTATTACACCTATTGATTTCGGATCGAGCCCAAAACGTGGGCAACAACATGATTGGGTGGGACGAGTCATTTGGTTAAGTTTGAGTGAAATCCGATCTCTAGAACTACCCAAAACACCAACCACTCCAATTAGGAACGAACTGCCATTGAACTTGAATTGTCCAACTTCTTACACCTATTGATTTCGGATCTAGCGCAAAACTTGGGCAACATCATAATATTGTGGGAGGAGTCATTTGGTTAAGTTTGAGTGAAATCCGATCTCTAGAACTACCCAAAACACCAACCACCCCAATTAGGAACGAACTGCCTTTGAACTTGAATTGTCCAATTTCTTACACCTATCGACTTCAGATAGAGCCCAAAACATGGGCAACATCATAATATAGTGGGAGGAGTCATTTGGTTAAGTTTGAGTGAAATCCGATCTCTAGAACTACCCAAAACACCAACCACTCCAATTAGGAACGAATAGCCTTTGAACCTGCATTGTCGAATTTCTTACACCAATTGATTTCGGATAGAGCCCAAAACTTGGGCAACATCATAATACAGTGGGAGGAGTCATTTGGTTGAGTTTGAGTGAAATCCGATCTCTAGAACTACCCAAAACACCAACCACTCCAATTAGGAACGAACTGCCTTTGAACTTGAACTGTCCAATTTCTTACACCTATTGATTTCGGATCAAGCCCAAAACCAGTGCAACATCATAATATGGTCGGAGGAGTCATTTGGTTAGTTTTGAGTGAAATCCGATCTCTAGAACTATGGAATACACCAACCACTCCAATTAGGAACGAACTGCCTTAGAACATAAATTATCCAATTTCTTACACCTATTGATTTCGGAACGAGCCCAAACTTGGGCAACATCATAATACGGTGGGAGGAGTCATTTGGTTGAGTTTGAGTGAAATCCGATCTCTAGAACTACCCAAAACACCAACCACACCAATTAGGAATGAACTGCCTTTGAACTTGAATTGTCCAATTTCTTACACCTATTGATTTTAGATCGAGCCCAAAACTTGGGCAACATCATAATATAGTGGGAGGAGTCATTAGGTTAAGTTTGAGTGAAATCCGACCTCTAGAACTACCCAAAACACCAACCACTCCAATTAGGAACGAACTGCCTTTGAACTTGAATTGTCCAACTTCTTACACCTATTGATTTCGGATCGAGCCCAAAACTTATTCAACATCATAATATGGTGGGAGCAGTCATTTGGTTAATTTTGAGTGAAATCCGATCTCCAGAACTACCCAATATACCAACCACCCCAGTTAGGAATGAACTGCCATTGAACGTGAATTGTCCAATTTCTTTCACCTATTGATTTCGGATCAACCCCAAAACTTGGACAACATCATAATATGGTGGGAGGAGTCATTTGGTTAATTTTGAGGGAAATCCGATCTCTAGAACTACCCAATACACCAACCACCCCAATTAGGAACGAACTTCCTTTGAACTTGAATTGTCCAATTTCTTACACCCTTTGATTTCGGATCGAGCCCAAAACTTGGGCAACATCGTAATATGGTGGGAGGAGTCATTTGGTTAGTTTTGAGTGAAATCCGATCTCTAGAACTATGGAATACTCCAACCACTCCGATTACGAACGAACTGCCTTAGAACATAAATTGTCCAATTTCTTACACCTATTGATTTCGGATCTAGCCCAAAACTTGGGAAACATCATAATATGGTTGGAGGAGTCATTTGGTTAATTTTGATTGAAATCCGATCTCTAGAACTACCCAAAACACCAACCACCCCAATTAGGAACGAACTGTCTTTGAACTTGAATTGTCCAATTTCTTACACCTATTGATTTCAGATCGAGCCCAAAACTTGGGCAACATCAAAATATAGTGGGAGGAGTCGTTTGGTTAAGTTTGAGTGAAATCCGACCTCTAGAACTACCCAAAACACCAACCACTCCAATTAGGAACGAACTGCCTTTGAACTTGAATTGTCCAACTTCTTACACCTATTGATTTCGGATCGAGCCCAAAACTTATTCAACATCATAATATGGTGGTAGCAGTCATTTGGTTAATTTTGAGTGAAATCTGATCTCCAGAACTACCCAATACACCAACCATCCCAATTAGGAACGAACTGCCCTTGAACATGAATTGTCCAATTTCTTACACCTATTGATTTCAGACAGAGCCCAAAACTTGGGCAACATCATAATATGGTGGGAGTAGTCATTTGGTTAGTTTTGAGTGAAATCCGATCTCTAGAACTACGGAATACACCAACCACTCCGATTAGGAACGAACTGCCTTTGAATATAAATTCTCCAATTTCTTACACCTATTGATTTCGGATGGAGCCCAAAACTTGGGTAACATCATAATATGGTGGAAGGAGTCATTTGGTTACGTTTTAGTGAAATCCGATCGCTAGAACTACCCAAAACACCAACCACTCCAACTAGGAACGAACTGCCTTTGAACTTGAGTTGTCCAATTTCTAACACCTATTGATTTCGGATCGAGCCCAAAACTTGGGCAACATCACAATATGGTGGGAGGAGCCATTTGGTTAAGTTTTAGTGAAATCCAATTTTTAGAACCACCCAAAACACCACCCACTGCAATTAGGAACGAACTGCCTTTGAACTTGAACTGTCCAATTTCGTACACATATTGATTTCGGATCGAGCCCCAAACTTGGGCGACATCGTAAGATGGTGGGAGGAGTCATTTGGTTAAGTTTGAGTGAAATCCGATCTTTAGAACTACCCAAAACACCAACTACTCGAATTAGGAACGTACTGCCTGTGAACTTGAATTGTCCAATTTCTTACACCTATTAATTTCGGATCGAGCCCAAAACTTTAGCAACAACGTAATATGGTGGGAGGAGTCATTTGGTTAGTTTTGGGTGAAATCCGATGTTTAGAACTATGGAATACACAAACCACTCCGATTGGGAACGAACTGCCTTAGAACATAAATTGTCCAATTTCTTACACCTATTGATTTCGGATCTAGCCCAAAACTTGGGAAACGTCATAATATGGTTGGAGGAGTCATTTGGTTAATTTTGATTGAAATCCGATCTCTAGAACTACCCAAAACACCAACCACCCCAATTAGGAACGAACTGCCTTTAAACGTGAATTGTCCAATTTCTTTCACCTATTGATTTCGGATCAACCCCAAAACTTGAACAACATCATAATATGGTGGGAGGAGTCATTTTTTTAATTTTAAGGGAAATCCGATCTCTAGAACTACCCAATACACCAACCACCCCAATTAGGAACGAACTTCCTTTGAACTTGAATTGTCCAATTTCTTACACCCTTTGATTTCGGATCGAGCCCAAAACTTGGGCAACATCGTAATATGGTGGGAGGAGTCATTTGGTTAGTTTTGAGTGAAATCCGATCTCTAGAACTATGGAATACACCAACCACTCCGATTAGGAACGTACTGCCTTAGAACATAAAATGGCAAATTTCTTACACCTATTGATTCCGGATCGAGCCCAAAACATGGGCAACATCGTAATATGGTGAGAGGATTCATTTGGTTAAATTTGAGTGAAATCCGATCTTTAAAACTTCCCAAAACCCCAACCACTCCAATTAGGAACGAACTGCTTTTGAACTTAAATTGTCCAATTTCTTACACCTCTTGATTTCGGATCCAGCCCAAAACTGGGGCAACATCATAATATAGTGGGAGGAGTCATTTGGTTAAGTTTGTGTGAAATCCGATCTCTAGAACTACCCAAAACACAAACCACTCCAATTAGTAACGAACTGCCTTTGAACATAAATTGTCCAATTTCTTACACCTATTGATTTCGGATCGAGCACAAAACATGGGCAACATTATATAATATGCTGGGAGGAGTCATTTGGTTAAGTTTGAGTGAAATCTGATCACTAGAACTATGGCATACACCAACCACTCCGATTTGGAACGAACTGCCTTCGAACATAAATTGTCCAATTTCTTACTCCTATTGATTTCGGATCGAGCCCAAAACTTGGGCAACAACATAATATGGTGGGAGGAGTCATTTGGTTAAGTTTGAGTGAAATCCGATCTCTAGAACTTCCCAAAACACCAACCACTCCAATTAGGAACGAATAGCCTTTGAACCTGCATTGTCCAATTTCTTACACCTATTGATTTCAGATCGAGCCCAAAACTTGGGCAACACCATAACATGGTGGGACGAGTCTTGTGGTTAAGTTTGAGTGAAATCCGATCTTTAGAACTATGGAATATACCAACCATTCCGGTTAGGAACGAATTGCCTTTGCACATAAATTGTCCAATTTCTTACACCTATTGATTTCGGATCGAGCCCAACATTTGGGTAACATCATAATATGGTGGGAGTAGTGATTTGGTTAGTTTTGGGTGAAATCCGATCTCTAGAACTATGGAATACACCAACCACTCCGATTAGGAACGAACTGCCTTTGAACATAAATTGTCCAATTTCTTACACCTATTGATTCTGGATCGAGCCCAAAACTTGGACAACATCATAATATGGTGGGAGGAGTCATTTGGTTAAGTTTTAGGGAAATCCGATCTCTAGAACTACCCAAAACACCAACCGCTCCAATTTGGAACGAACTGCCTCTGAATCTGAATGGCCCAATTTCTTACACCTATTGATTTCAGATCGAGCCCAAAACTTGGGCAACATCATAATATGGTGGGAGGAGTTATTTGGTTAAGTTTGATTGAAATCCGTTCTCTAGAACTTTGGCATACACCAACCACTCCGATTTGGAACGAACTGCCTTTGAACATAAATTGCCCAATTTCTTACACCTATTGATTTCGGACCGAGCCAAAAACTTGGGCAACAACATATTATGGTGGGAGGAGTCATTTGGTTAAGTTTGAGTGAAATCCGATCTCTAGAACTACCCAAACCACCAAACACTCCAATTAGGAACGAACTGCCTTTGAACTTGAATTGTCCAATTTCTTACACCTATTGATTTCGGATCGAGCCCAGAAGTTGCGCAACCTCATAATATGGTGGGAGGAGTCATCTGGTTAATTTTGAGTGAAATCCGATCTCTAGAACTACCCAAAACACCAACCACTCCAATTAGTAACGAACTGCCTTTGAACTTGAATTGTCCAATTTATTACACCTATTGATTTCGGATCGAGCCCAAAACCGGGGCAACATCATAATATGGTGGGAGGAGTCATTTGCTTAAGTTTGAGCGAAATCCAATCTCTAGAACTACCCAAAACAGCAACCACTCCAATTAGGAACGAACTGCCTCTGAACATAAATTGTCCAATTTCTTACACCTATTGATTTCATATCGAGCCCAAAACTTGGGCAACGTCATAATATGGTGGGAGGAGTCATTTTGTTAAGTTTGAGTGAACTCCGATCTCTAGAACTACCCAAAACACCAACCACTCCAATTAGGAACGAACTGCCTTTCAACTTGAATTGTCCAATTTCTTACACCTATTGATTTCGGATCGAGCCCAAAACTTGGGCAACAACATAATATGGTGGGAGAACTCATTTGGTTAAGTTTGAGTGAAATCCGATCTCTAGAACTACCCAAAACACCAACCACTCCAATTAGGAACGAACTGCCTTTGAACTTGAATTGTCCAGTTTCTTACACCTATTGATTTCGGATGGAGCCCAAAACTTGTGCAACCTCATAATATGGTCTGAGGAGTCATTTGGTTAGTTTTGAGTGAAATCCGATCTCTAGAACTATGGAATACACCAACCACTCCGATTTGGAACGAATTGCCTTTGAACATAAATTGTCCAATTTCTTACACCTATTGATTTCGGATCGATCCCAAAACCTGGCCAACACCATAATATGGTGGGAGGAGTCATTTGGTTAAGCTTGAGTGGAATCCGATCTCTAGAACTACACAAAACACCAACCACTACAATTAGGAACGAACTGCCTTTGAACTTGATTTGTCCAATTTCTTACACCTATTGATTTCGGATCGAGCCCAAAACTTGGGAAACATCATAATATGGTGGGAGTAGCCATTTGGTCAATTTTGAGTGCAATCGGATCTCTAGAACTACCCAATACACCAACCACCCCAATTAGGAACGAACTGCCATTGAACTTGAATTGTCCAATTTCTTACACCTATTGATTTCGGATCAACCACAAAACTTGGGCAACATCATAATATGCTGGGAGGAGTGATTTCGTTAGTTTTGAGTGAAATCCGATCTCTAGAACTTTGGAATACACGAACCACTACGATTAGGAACGAACTACCTTTGAACTTAAATTGTCCAATTTCTTACACCTATTGATTTCGGATCGACCCCAAAACTTGGGCAACAACATAATATGGTGGGAGAAGTCATTTGGTTAAGTTTGAGTGAAATCCGATCTTTAGAACTACCCAAAACACCAACCACTCCAATTGGGAACGAACTGCCTTCGAACTTGAATTGTCCAATTTCTTACCACTATTGATTTCGGATCAAGCCCAAAACTTGGGCAACAACATAATATGGTGGGAGAAGTCATTTGGTTAAGTTTGAGTGAAATCCGATCTCTAGAACTACCCAAAACACCAGCACTCCAATTAGGAACGAACTGCCTCTGAACTTGAATTGTCCAATTTCTTATACCTATTGATTTCGGATCGAGCCCAAAACTGGGGCAACATCATAATACAGTGGGAGGAGTCATTTGGTTAGTTTTGAGTGAAATCCGATCTCTAGAACTACGGAACACACCAACCACTCCGATTAGGAACGAACTGCCTTTGAACTTCAATTGTCCAATTTCTTACACCTATTGATTTCGGATCGAGCCCAAAACTTGGCCAACAACATAATATGGTGGGAGAAGTCATTTTGTTAAGTTTGAGTGAAATCCAATCTCTAGAACTACCCAAAACACCAACCACTCCAATTAGGAACGAACTGCCTTTGAACTTGAATTGTCCAATTTCTTACACCTATTGATTTCGGATCGAGCCCAAAACTGGGGCAACTTCATAATATGGTGGGAGGAGTCATTCGCCTAAGTTTGAGTGAAATCCAATCTCTAGAACTACCCAAAACCCCGACCACTCCAATTAGGAACGAACTGCCTTTGAACTTGAATTGTCCAATTTCTTACACCTATTGATATCGGATCGAGCCCAAAACTAGGGCAACATCATAATACAGTGGGAGGAGTCATTTGGTTAGTTTTGAGTGAAATCCGATCTCTAGAACTACGGAATACACCATTCACTCCGATTAGGAACGAACTGCCTTTGAACTTAAATTGTCCAATTTCTTATACCTATTGATTTCGGATCGAGTCCAAAACTTGGGCAACATCATAATATGGTGGGAGGAGTCATTTGGTTAAGTTTGAGTGAAATCCGATCTCTAGAAGTACCCAAAACACCAACCACACCAATTAGGAACGAACTGCCTTTGAACTTGAATTGTCCAATTTCTTACACCTATTGATTTCGGATCGAGCCCAAAACTTGTGCAACCTCATAATATGGTCTGAGGAGTCATTTGCTTAGTTTTGAGTGAAATCCGATCTCTAGAACTATGGAATACACCGACCACACCGATTTGGAACGAACTGCCTTTGAACATAAATTGTCCAATTTCTTACACCTATTGATTTCGGATCGAGCCCAATACCTGGCCAACATCATAATATGGGGGGAGGAGTCATTTGGTTAAGCTTGAGTGAAATCCGATCTCTAGAACTACACAAAACACCAACCACTACAATTAGGAACGAACTGCCTTTGAACTTGATTTGTCCAATTTCTTACACCTATTGATTTTGGATCGAGCCCAAAACTTGGGCAACATCATAACATGGTGGGAGTAGCGATTTGGTCCATTTTGAGTGCAATCGGATCTCTAGAACTACCCAATACACCAACCACCCCAATTAGGAACGAACTACCATTGAACTTGAATTGTCCAATTTCTTACACCTATTGATTTCGGATCAACCCCAAAACTTGGGCAACATCATAATATGCTGGGAGGAGTGATTTCGTTAGTTTTGAGTGAAATCCGATCTCTAGAACTATGGAATACACGAACCACTACGATTAGGAACGAACTGCCTTTGAACATAAATTGTCCAATCTCTTACACCTATTGATTTCGGCTCGAGCCCAGAACTTGGGCAACCTCATAATATGGTGGGAGTAGTCATTTGGTTAAGTTTGAGTGATATCCGACCACTAAAACTACCCAAAACACCAACCACTCAAATCAGGAACGAACTGCCTTTGAACTTGGATTGTCCAATTTCTTACACCAATTGATTTCGGATGGAGCCCAAAACTTGGGCAACATCATAATATGGTGGTAGCAGTCATTTGGTTAATTTTGAGTGAAATCTGATCTCCAGAACTACCCAATACACCAACCATCCCAATTAGGAACGAACTGCCCTTGAACATGAATTGTCCAATTTCTTACACCTATTGATTTCAGACAGAGCCCAAAACTTGGGCAACATCATAATACGGTGGGAGTAGTCATTTGGTTAGTTTTGAGTGAAATCCGATCTCTAGAACTACGGAAATCACCAACCACTCCGATTAGGAACGAACTGCCTTTGAATATAAATTCTCCAATTTCTTACACCTATTGATTTCGGATGGAGCCGAAAACTTGGGTAACATCATAATATGGTGGAAGGAGTCATTTGGTTACGTTTTAGTGAAATCCGATCGCTAGAACTACCCAGAACACCAATCACTCCAATTAGGAACGAACTGCCTTTGAACTTGAATTGTCCAATTTCTTACACCTGTTGATTTCGGATCGAGCCCAAAACTTGGGCAACATCATAATATGGTGGGAGTAGTCATTTGGTTAAGTTTGAGTGATATCCGACCACTAGAACTACCCAAAACACCAACCACTCAAATCAGGAACGAACTGCCTTTGAACTTGGATTGTCCAATTTCTTACACCAATTGATTTCGGATGGAGCCCAAAACTTGGGCAACATCATAATAGGGTGGGAGGAGTCATTTGCTTAAGTTTGAGTGAAATCTGATCTCTAGAACTAACCAAAACACCAACCACTCCAATTGGGAACGAACTGCCTATGAACTTGAATTGTCCAATTTCTTACACCTATTGATTTCGGATCGAGCCCAAAACTTGGGCAACATCATAGTATGGTGGGAGGAGTGATTTGGTTAAGTTTGAGTGAAATCCGATCTCTAGAACTACCAAAACACCAACCACTTCAATTAGGAAGAAACTGCCTCCGAACTTGTATTGTCCACTTTCTTACACCTATTGATTTCGGACCGAGCCCAAAACTTGGGCAACATCATAATATGGTGGGAGGAGTCATTTGGTTAGTTTTGAGTGAAATCCTATCTCAAGAACCATGGAATACACCAACCACTCCGATTAGGAACGAACTGCCTTTGAACATAAATTGTCCAATTTCTTTCAAGTATTGATTTCTGATCGAGCCCAAAACTTGGACAACATCATAATATGGTGGGAGGAGTCATTTGGTTAAGCTTGAGTGAAATCCGATCTCTTGAACTACACAAAACACCAACCACTCCAATTAGGAACGAACTGCCTGTGAACTTGAATTGTCCAATTTCTTACACCTATCGATTCCGGATCGAGCCCAAAACTTGGGCAACATCATAATATCGTGGGAGGAGTGATTGGGTTAAGTTTAACTGAAATTCGAGCCTTAGAACTAACCAAAACACCAACCACTCCAATTAGGAACGAACTTCCTTTAAACCTGAATTGCCCAAAACTTGGCCGACATCATAATATGGTGGGAGGAGTCATTTGGTTAAGTTTGAGTAAAATCCAATCTCTAGAACTACCCAAAACTCCAACCACTCTAATTAGGAACGAACTGCCTTTGAACCTGAATTGTCAAATTTTTTACACCTATTGATTTTGGATCGAGCCCAAAACTTGGCCGACATCATAATATGGTGGGAGGAGTCATTTGGTTAAGTTTGAGTGAAATCCGATCTCTAGAACTACCCAAAACACCAACCACTCCAATTAGGAACGAACTGCCTTTGAACCTGAATTGTCCAATTTCTTACACCTATTGATTTCGGATCGAGTCCAAAACTTGGGCAACATCATAATATGGTGGGAGGAGTCATTTGTTTAGTTTTGAGGGAAATCCGACCTCTGGAACTATGGAAAACACCAACCACTCTGGTTAGGAACGAACTGCCTTTGAATATAAATTGTCCAATTTCTTACACCTATTGATTCCGTATCGAGCCCAAAACTTGGGCAACATCATAATATGGTGGGAGAAGTCATTTTGTTAAGTTTGAGTGAAATTTGATCTCTAGAACTACCCAAAACACCAACCACTCCAATTCGGAACGAACTTCCTTTGAACTTGAATTGTCCAATTTCGTACACCTATTGATTTCGGATTGAGCCCAAAACTGGGGCAACATCATAATACAGTGGGAGGATTCATTTGGTAAGTTTTGAGTGAAATCCGATCTGTAGAACTACGGAATACACCAACCACTCCTATTAGGAACGAACTGCCCTTGAACTTAAATTGTACAATTTCTGATACCTATTGATTTCGGATCGAGCCCAGCACTTGGGCAACAACATAATATGGGGGGAGAAGTCATTTGGTTAAGTTTGAGTGAAATCCGATCTCTAGAACTACCCAAAACACCAACCACTCCAATTAGAAACGAACTGCCTTTGAACTTGAATTGTCCAATTTCTTACACCTATTGATTTCGGATAGAGCCCAAAACTGGGGCAACTTCATAATATGGTGGGAGGAGTCATTCGCTTAAGTTTGAGTGAAATCCAATCTCTAGAACTACCCAAAACCCCGACCACTCCAATTAAGAACGAACTGCCTTTGAACCTGAATTGTCCGATTTCTTACACCTATTGATTTCGGATCGAGCCCAAAACTTGGGCAACATCATAATATGGTGGGAGGAGTCATTTGGTTAAGCTTGAGTGAAATCCGATCTCTAGAACTACCCAAAACACCTGCCACTCCAATTGGGAACGAACTTCCATTGAACTTGAATTGTCCAATTTCTTACACCTATTGATTTCGGATCGATCCCAAAACTTTGGCAACATCATAATATGGTGGGAGGAGTCATTTGGTTAGTTTTGAGTGAAATCCGATCTCTAGAACTACGGAATACACCAACCACTCCAATTAGGAACGAACTGCCTCTGAACTTAAATTGTCCAATTTCTTACACCTATTGATTTCGGATCGAGCCCAAAACTTGGGCAACCACATATTATGGTGGGAGAAGTCATTTGGTTAAGTTTGAGGGAAATCCGATCTCTAGAACTACCCAAAACACCAAGTACTCCAACAAGGAACAAACTGCCTTTGAACTTGAATTGTCCAATTTCTTACACCTATTGATTTCGGAACGAGCCCAAAACTGGGGCAACATCATAATACAGTGGGAGGAGTCATTTGGTTAGTTTTGAGTGAAATCCGATCTCTAGAACTACGGAATACACCAACCACTCCGATTAGGAACAAACTGCCTTTGAACTTAAATTGTCCAAGTTCTTACACCTATTGATTTCGGATCGAGCCCAAAACTTGGGCAACAACATAATATGGTGGGAGAAGTCATTTGGTTATTTGCTTAAGTTTGACTGAAATCTGATCCCTAGAACTACCCAAAACACCACCCACTCCAATTAGGAACGAACTGCCTTTGAACCTGAATTGTCCGATTTCTTACACCTATTGATTTCGGATCGAGGCCAAAACTGGGGCAACATCATAATATGGTGGGAGGAGTCATTTGGTTAAGCTTGAGTGAAATCCGATCTCTAGAACTACCCAAAACACCAACCACTACAATTAGGAATGAACTGCCTTTGAACTTGATTTGTCCAATTTCTTACACCTATTGATTTGGGATCGAATCCAAAACTTGGGCAACATCATAATATGGTGGGAGTAGCCATTTGGTCAATTTTGAGTGCAATCGGATCTCTAGAACTACCCCATACACCAACCACCCCAATTAGGAACGAACTGCCATTGAACTTGAATTGTCCAATTTCTTACACCTATTGATTTCGGATCAACAACAAAACTTGGGCAACATCATAATATGGTGGGAGGAGTGATTTCGTTACTTTTGAGTGAAATCCGATCTCTAGAACTATGGAATACACGAACCACTACGATTAATTACGAACTGCCTTCGAACATAAATTGTCCAATCTCTTACACCTATTGATTTCGGATCGAGCCCAGAACTTGGGCAACCTCATAATATGGTGGGAGTAGTCATTTGGTTAAGTTTGAGTGAAATCCGATCTCTGGAACTACCCAGAACACCAACCACTCCAATTAGGAACGAAGTGCCTTTGAACTTGAATTGTCCAATTTCTTACACCTGTTGATTTTGGATCGATCCCAAAACTTGGGCAACATCATAATATGGTGGGAGTAGTCATTGGGTTAAGTTTGAGTGAAATCCGACCACTAGAAGTACCCAAAACACCAACCACTCAAATCAGGAACGAACTGCCTTTGAACTTGGATTGTCCAATTTCTTACACCTATTGATTTCGGATGGAGCCCAAAACTTGGGCAACATCATAATAGGGTGGGAGGAGTCATTTGCTTAAGTTTGAGTGAAAAACGATCTCTAGAACTACCCAAAACACCAACCACTCCAATTAGGAACGAACTGCCTTTGAACTTAAATTGTCCTATTTCTTGCACCTATTGATTTCGGATCGAGCCCAAAACTTGGGCAATATCATAGTATGGTGGGAGGAGTGATTTGGTTAAGTTTGAGTGAAATCCAATCTCTAGAACTACTCAAAACACCAACCACTCCAATTAGGAACAAACTGCGTTCGAACTTGAATTGTCCACTTTCTTACACCTATTGATTTCGGACCGAGCCCAAAACTTGGGCAACATCATAATATGGTGGGAGGAGTCATTTGGATAGTTTTGAGTGAAATCCTATCTCAAGAACTATGGAATACACCAACCACTCCGATTAGGAACGAACTGCCTTTGAACATAAATTGTCCAATTTCTTACACCTATTGATTTCGGATCGAGCCCCAAACTTGGACAACAACATAATATGGTGGGAGGAGTCATTTGGTTAAGCTTGAGTGAAATCTGATCTCTAGAACTACACAAAACACCAACCACTCCAATTAGGAACGAACTGCCTGTGAACTTGAATTGTCCAATTTCTTACACCTATCAATTTCAGATCGAGCCCAAAACTTGGGCAACATCATAATATGGTGGGAGGAGTGATTGGGTTAAGTTTGAGTGAAATTCGATCTTTAGAACTAACCAAAACACCAACCACTCCAATTAGGAACGAACTGCCACTGAACCTGAATTGTCCAATTTTTTACACCTATTGATTTCGGATCGAGCCCAAAACTTGGGCGACATCATAATATGGTGGGAGGAGTCATTTGGTTAAGTTTGAGTGAAATTCGATCTCTAGAACTACCCAAAACACCAACCACCCCAATTAGGAACGAACTGCCTTTGAACCTGAATAGTCCAATTTCTTACACCTATCGATTTCGGATCGAGCCCAAAACTTGGGCAACATCATAATATGGTGGGAGGAGTCATTTGTTTAGTTTTGAGTGAAATCCGATCTCTGGAACAATGGAAAACACCAACCACTCCGATTAGGAACGAACTACCTGTGAATATAAATTGTCCAATTTCTTACACCTATTGATTCCGGATCGAGCCCAAAACTTGGGCAACATCATAATGTGGTGGGAAGAGTCATTTGGTTAGTTTTGTGGGAAATCCGATCTCTAGAATTGTGGAATACACCGACCACTCCGATTAGGAACGAACTGCCTTTGAACATAAATTGTCCAATTTCTTACACCTATTGATTTCGGATCGAGACCAAAACTTGGGCAACATTATAATGTGGTGGGAGGAGTCATTTGGTTAAGTTTGAGTGAAATCCGATCTCTAGAACTACCCAAAACACAAACCACTTCAATTAGGAACGAATTGCCTTTGAACATGAATTGACCAATTTCTTACAGCTATTGATTTCGGATCGAGCCATAAACTTGGGCAACATCATAATATGGTGGGAGGAGTAATTTGGTTAAGTTTGAGTGAAATCCAATCTCTAGAACTATGGAATACACCAACCACTCTGATTAGGAACGAACTGCCTTTGAACTTGAATTGTCCAATTTCTTACACCTATTGATTTCGGATGGAGCCCAAAACTTGGGCAACATCATCATATGGTGGGCGGAGTCATTTGGTTAGTTTTGAGTGAAATCCGATCTCTAGAACTATGGAATAGACCAACCACTCCGATTAGGAACGAACTGCCTTTGAACTTGAATTGTCCAATTTCTTACATTTATCGATTTCGGATCTAGCGCAAAACTTGGGCAACATAATAATATGGTGGGAGGAGTCATTTGGTTAAGTTCGAGTGAAATCCGATCTCTAGAACAACCCAAAACACCAACCACTCCAATTAGGAACGAACTGCCTTTGAACTTGAATTGTACAATTTCTTACACCTATTGATTTCGGTTCGAGCCCAAAACTTGGGCCACATCATAATATGGTGGGAGGAGTCATTTGGTTAGTTTTGAGTGAAATCCGATCTCTAGAACTATGGAATACACCAACCACTAAGATTAGGAACGAACTGCCTTTGCAAATAAATTGTCCAATTTCTTACACCTATTGATTTCGGATCGAGCCCAAAACCTGGGCAACACCATAATATGGTGGGAGAAGTCATTTGGTTAAGTTTGAGTGAAATCCGATCTTTAGAACTACCCAAAACACCAACCACTCCAATTAGGAACGAACTGCCTTTGAACATAAATTGTCCAATTTCTTACACCTATTAATTTCGGATCGAGCCCAAAACTTGGGCAACCTCATAATATGGTGGGATGAGTCATTTGGTTAAGTTTGAGTGAAATCCGATCTTTAGAACTTTGGAATACACCAACCACTCCGATTCGGAACAAACTGCCTTTGAACATAAATTGTCCAATTTCTTACAACTATTGATTTCAGATTGTGCCCAAAACTTGGGCAACATCATAATATGGTGGGAGGAGTCATTTGGTTAGTTGTGAGTGAAATCCGATCTCTAGAACTATCCAAAACACCAACCACTCCAATTAGGAACGAACTGCCTTTGAACTTGAATTGTCCAATTTCTTACACCTATTGATTTCGGATCGAGCCCAAAACCGGGGCAACATCATAATATGGTGGGAGGAGTCATTTTCTTAAGTTTGAGCGAAATCCAATCTCTAGAACTACCCAAAACAGCAACCACTCCAATTAGGAACGAACTGCCTCTGAACATAAATTGTCCAATTTCTTACACCTATTGATTTCATATCGAGCCCAAAACTTGGGCAACATCATAATATGGTGGGAGGAGTCATTTGGTTAAGTTTGAGTGAACTCCGATCTCTAGAACTACCCAAAACACCAACCACTCCAATTAGGAACGAACTGCCTTTGGACTTGAATTGTCCAATTTCTTACACCTATTAATTTCGGATCGAGCCGAAAAATTCGGCAACCTCATAATATGGTGGGAGGAGTCATTTGGATAGTTTTGAGGGAAATCCGATCTTTAGAAGTATGGAATACACCAACCACTCCGATTAGGAACGAACTGCCTTTGAACATAAATTGTCCAATTTCTTACACCTATTGATATCGGATCGAGCCCAAAACTTGGGAAACGTAATATTATGGTGGGAGGAATCGTTTGGTTAAGTTTGAGTGAAATCAAATCTATAGAACTACCCAAAACACCAACCACTCCAATTAGTAACGAACTGCCTTTGAACCTGAATTGTCCGATTTCTTACACCTATTGATTTTGGATCGAGCCCAAAACTGGGGCAACATCATAATATGGTGGGAGGAGTCATTTGGTTAAGCTTGAGTGAAATCCGATCTCTAGAACTACCCAAAACACCAACCACTCCAATTAGGAACGAACTGCCTTTGAACTTGAATTGTCCAATTTCTTACACCTATTGATTTCGGATCAAGCCCAAAACTTGGGCAACATCATTATATGGCGGGAGGAGTCATTTGCTTAAGTTTCAATCCAATCTCTAGAACTACCCAAAACACCAACCACTCCAATTAGGAACGAACTGCCTTTAAACATAAATTGTCAAATTTCTTACACCTATTGATTTCGGATCGAGCCCAAAACTTGGGCAACATCATTATATGGTGGGAGGAGTGATTTGGTTAACTTTGAGTGAAATCCGATCTCTACAACTACCCAAAACACCAACCACTCCAATTAGGAACGAACTGCCTTTGAACTTGAATTGTCCAATTTCTTACACCTATTGATTTCGGATCGAGCCCAAAACTTCGGCAACCTCATAATATGGTGGGAGGAGTCATTTGGATAGTTTTGAGTGAAATTCGATCGCTAGAACTATGGAATACACCAACCGCTCCGATTAGGAACGAACTGCCTTTGAACATAAATTGTCCAATTTCTTACACCTATTGATTTCAGATCGAGCCCAAAACTTGGGCAACATCGTAATATGGTGGGAGGAGTCATTTGGTTTGTTTTGAGCGAAATCCGATATGTAGAACTATGGAATACACCAACTACTCAGATTAGGAACGAACTGCCTTTGAACATAAATTGTCCAAGTTCTTTCACCTATTGATTTCGGAACGAGCCCAAGACCTGGGCAACACCATAATATGGTGGGAGGAGTCATTTGGTTAAGTTCGAGTGAAATCCGATCTCTAGAACAACCCAAAACACTCCAATTACGAACGAACTGCCTTTGAACTTGAATTGTCCAATTTCTTACACGTATTGATTTCGGATCGAGCCCAAAACTTGGGCAACATCATACTCGGGTGGGAGGAGTCATTTGGTCAAGTTTGAGTGAAATCCGATCTCTAGAACTACCCAAAACACCAACCACTCCAATTAGGAACGAACTGCCTCTGAACTTGAATTGTCCAATTTCTTACACCTATTGTTTTCGGATCTAGCGCAAAACTTGGGCAACATCATAATATGGTCGGAGGAGTCATTTGGTTAAGTTTGAGTGAAATCCGATCTCTAGAACTACCCAAAACACCAACCACTCCAATTAGGAACGAATTGCCTTTGAACATGAATTGTCCAATTTCTTACACCTATTGATTTCGGATCGAGCCCAAAACTGGGGCAACGTCATAATATGCTGGGAGGAGTCATTTGGGAAAGTCTGAGTGAAATCCGATCTCTAGAACTACCCAAAACACCAACCACTCCAATTAGGAACGAACTGCCTTTGAACCTGAATTGTCCAATTTCTTACACCTATTGATTTCGGATCGAGCCCAAAACTTGGGCAACATTATAATATGCTGGGTGGAGTCATATGGTAAAGTTTGAGTGAAATCCGATCTCTAGAACTACCCAAAACACCAACCACTCCAATTAGGAACGAACTGCCTTTGAACTTGAATTGTCCAATTTCTTACACCTATTGATTTCCGATCGAGCCCAAAACTTGGGCAACACCATAATATGGTGGGAGGAGTCATTTGGTTAGTTTTGAGTGAAATCCGATCTTTAGAACTATGGAATACACCAACCACTAAGATTAGGAACGAACTGCCTTTGCACATAAATTGTCCAATTTCTTATACCTATTGATTTCGGATCGAGCCCAAAACTTGGGCAACATCATGATATGGTGGGAGGAGTCATTTGGTTAAGTTTGAGTGAAATCCGACCTCTAGAACTACCCAAAACACCAACCACTCCAATCAGGAACGAACTGCCTTTGAACTTGAATTGTCCAATTTCTTACACCCATTAATTTTGGATCGAGCCCAAAACTTGGGCAACATCATAATAGGGTGGGAGGAGTCATTTGGTTAAGTTTGAGTGTAATCAAGTTCTCTTGAACTACCCAAAACACCAACCACTCCAATTAGGAACGAACTGCCTTTGAACTTGAATTGTCCAATTTCTTACACCTATTGATTTCGGATCGAGCGCAAAACTTGGGCAACGTCATAATATGGTGGGAGGAGTCATTTGGTTAACTTTGAGTGAAATCCGATCTCTAGAACTACCCAAAACACCAACCACTCCAATTAGGAATGATCTGCCTTTGAACTTGAATTGTCCAATTAGTTACACCTATTGATTTCGGATCGATCCCAAAACTGGGGCAACATCATAGTATAGTGGGAGGAGTCAGTTGGTTAAGTTTGAACGAAATCCGACCTCTAGAACTACCCAATACACCAACCACTCTGATTAGGAATGAACTGCCTTTGAACATAAATTGTCCAATTTCTTACACCTAGTGATTTCGGATTGAGTCCAAAACTTGGGCAACATCATAATATGGTGGGAGGAGTCATTTGGTTAAGTTTAAGTGAAATCCGATCTCCAGAACTAACCAAAGCACCAACCACTCCAATTAGGAACGAACTGCCTTTGAACTTGAATTGTCCAATTTCTTACACCTATTAATTTCGGATCGAGCCCAAAACCTGTGCAACATCATAATATGGTCGGAGTCGTCATTTGGTTAGTTTTGAGTGAAATCCGATCCCTAGAACTATGGAATACACCAACCACTCCGATTAGGAACGAACTGCCTTAGAACATAAATTGTCCAATTTCTTACACCTATTGATTTCGGATCGAGCCCAAAACTTGGGCAACATCATAATATGGTGGGAGGAGTTATTTGGTTAAGTTTTTGTGAAATCCGATCTCTAGAACTACCCAAAACACCAACCACTCGAATTAGGAACGAACTGCCTTTGAAATTGAATTGTCCAATTTCTTACACCTATTGATTTCAGATCGAGCCCAAAACTTGGGCAACACCATAATATGGTGGGACGAGTCTTGTGGTTAAGTTTGAGTGATAACCTATCTTTAGAACTATGGAATATACCAACCACTCCGATTAGGAACGACTTGCCTTTGCACATAAATTGTCCAATTTCTTACACCTATTGATTTCGGATCGAGCCCAAAACTGGGGCATCATCATAATACAGTGGGAGGAGTCATTTGGTTAAATTGAGTGAAATCCGATATCTTGAACTACCCAAAACACCAACCACTCCAATTAGGAACGAACTGCCTTTGAACTTGAATTTTCAAATTTCTTACACCTATTGATTTCGGAACGAGCCCAAAACTTGGGCAACATCATAAGATGGTGGGAGGAGTCATTTGGTTGAGTTTGAGTGAAATCCGATCTCTAGAACTACCCAAAACACCAACCACTCCAATTAGGAACGAACTGCCTTTGAACATGAATTGTCTAATTTCTTACACCTATTGATTTCGGATCGAGCCCAAAACCTGGGCAACACCATAATATGGTGGGAGGAGTCATTTGGTTAAGTTTGAGTGAAATCGGATGTCTAGATCTATCGAATACACCGACCACTCCGATTAAGAATGAACTGGCTTTGAACATAAATTGTCCAATTTCTTACACCTATTGATTTCGGATCGAGCCCAAAACTTGGGCAACATCATAATATGGTGGGAGGAGTCATTTGTTTAAGTTTCAGTGAAATCCGACCTCTAGAACTACTGAAAGCACCAACCACTCCAATTAGGAACGAACTGCCTGTGAACTTGAATTGTCCAATTTCTTACACATATTGATTTCGGATCGAGCCCAAAACTTGGGCAACATCATAATATGGTGGGAGGAGTCATTTGGTTAGTTTTGAGTGAAATCCGATCTCTAGAACTATGGAATACACCAACCACTCCGATTAGGAATGAACTGACTTTGAACATAAATTGTCCAATTTCTTACACCTATTGATTTCGGATCGAGCCGAAAACTTGGGCAACATCATAACAGGGTGGGACGAGTCATTTAGTTAAGTTTGAGTAAAATCCGATCTCTAGAACTACCCAAAACACCAACCACTCCAATTAGGAACAAACTGCCTTTGAACTTGAATTGTCCAATTTCTTACACCTATTGTTTTCGGATCGAGCCCAAAACTTGGGCAACATCATAATATGTTGGCAGGAGTCATTTGGTTAGTTTTGAGTGAAATCTGATCTCTAGAACTATGGAATACACCAACCACTCCGATTAGGAACGAACTGCCTTAGAACATAAATTGTCCAATTTCTTGCACCTATTGATTTCGGATCGAGCCCAAAACTTGGGCAACATCATAATATGGTGGGAGGAGTCATTTGGTTAAGTTTAAGTGAAATCCGATCTCCAGAACTAACCAAAACACCAACCACTCCAATTAGGAACGAACTGCCTTTGAACTTGAATTGTCCAATTTCTTACACCTATTGTTTTCGGATCGAGCCCAAAACTTGGGCAACATCATAATATGGTGGCAGGAGTCATTTGGTTAGTTTTGAGTGAAATCCGATATCTAGAACTATGGAATACACCAACCACTCCGAATAGGAACGAACTGCCTTAGAACATAAATTGTCCAATTTCTTACACCTATTGATTTCGGATCGGGCCCAAAACTTGGGCAACATCATAATATGGTGGGAGGAGTCATTTGGTTAATTTTGAGTGAAATCCGACCTCTTGAACTACCCAAAACACCAACCACTCCAATTAGGAATGAACTGCCTTAGAACTTGAAATGTCCAATTTCTTACACCTATTGATTTCGGTTCGAGCCCAAAACTTGGGCAACATCATAATATCGTGGGTGGAGTCATTTGGTTAAGTGTGAGTAAAATCCGATCTCTAGAACTACCCAAAACACCAGCCACTCCAATTAGGAACGAACTGCCTTTGAACTTGAATTGTTCAATTTCTTACACCTATTAATTTCGGATCGAGCCCAAAACCTGTGCAACATCATAATATGGTCGGAGTCGTCATTTGGTTAGTTTTGAGTGAAATCCGATCTCTAGAACTATGGAATACACCAACCACTCCGATTAGGAACGAACTGCCTTAGAACATAAATTGTCCAATTTCTTACACCTATTGATTTCGGATCGAGCCCAAAACTTGGGCAACATCATAATATGGTGGGAGGAGTTATTTGGTTAAGTTTTTGTGAAATCCGATCTCTAGAACTACCCAAAACACCAACCACTCGAATTAGGAACGAACTGCCTTTGAAATTGAATTGTCCAATTTCTTACACCTTTTGATTTCAGATCGAGCCCAAAACTTGGGCAACACCATAATATGGTGGGACGAGTCTTGTGGTTAAGTTTGAGTGATATCCGATCTTTAGAACTATGGAATATGCCAACCACTCCGATTAGGAACGACTTGCCTTTGCACATAAATTGTCCAATTTCTTACACCTATTGATTTCGGATCGAGCCCAACACTTGGGCAACATCATAATAGGGTGGGAGGAGTCAATTGGTTAGTTTTAAGTGAAATCCGATCTCTAGAACTATGGAATACACCAACCACTCCGATTAGGAACGAACTGCCTTTGAACATAAATTGTCCAATTTCTTACACCTATTGATTCCGGATCGGGCCCAAAACTTGGGCAACATCATAATATGGTGGGAGGAGTCATTTGGTTAAGTTTCAGTGAAATCCGATCTCTAGAACTACCCAAAACCCCAACCACTCCAATTAGGAACGAACTGCCTTCGAAATTGAATTGTCCAATTTCTTTCACCTTTTGATTTCGGATCGAGCCCAAAACTTGGGCAACATCATCATATGGTGGGAGGAGTCATTTGGTTAAGTTTGAGTGAAATCCGATCTCTAGAACTACCCAAAACACCAACCACTCCAATTAGGAACGAACTGCCTTTGAACCTGAATTGTCCAATTTCTTACACCTATTGATTTCGGATCGAGCCCAAAACTTGGGCAACAACATAATATGGTGGGAGGAGTCATTTGGTTATGTTTGAGTGAAATCCGATCTCTAGAACTACCCAAAACACCAACCACTCCAATTAAGAACGTACTGCCTTAGAACTTGAATTGTCCAATTTCTTACACCTATTGATTTCGGATCGAGCCCCAAACTTGGGCAACATAATAATATAGTGGGAGGAGTCATTTGGTTAAGTTTGAGTGAAATCCGATCTCTAGAACTGCCCAAAACACCAACCACTCCAATTAGAAACGAACTGCCTTTGAACTTGAATTGTCGAATTTCTTACACCTATTGATTTCAGATTGAGCCCAAAACTTGGGCAACACCATAATATGGTGGGACGAGTCTTTGTTGTTAATTATTATGTTAACTCGCAATTGTAGGGGGCAATTAGTTGTATAGTAAGACAAGTGCGAGGTCGTACCCACGAAGACTGAGAAGTTAAAACTAGTTATGCACTTAGATTACCAAATTTAAGAAAGTAGGAGGTTATGTCTAAAACAGAATTTAAAACAAGAGTGGTTGTGATTGTTGAACAAAAGAAGCAAAATGAAATTGCAAACAAAAACAAGTAAACAAATGTAACAAAGAGTGGTTTTAGGAGTTGGAAAATAGATTTGGAGACTGGGGCATTCGAATCACCATAACAATTCAATTCTGGGTTATAAGGAGTCAAGTAACAAGTCTAATTCATATTCAAAGATTGATTCTAGCTAAAGTATGATTAGGCCATGGTGTTTGGTTCTAACCTTGTGTTCCTAATTCCCTAATTTGATCATTTGTTGTCTAACCTAAATTAGGCATTAGGAACCCATTAAGCATAGAAGAACAATTTAAACAACCAAGCATGTATCTAATCCCTGTTGTCGAATGTCCATACATACTCTTCCTATTCATAGTTCAATTCGAATTAAAGCATGGTGTCTACTCTTAATTCAAACCAAGATAGTTAACAAACAAGTTCTAATGGTGATCAATCATTCAAACAAGCATGTTAACTTATAAGCATAATGAGTAAGAACATGAATCATGAATCAAACTTGAAACTCCAAACTTCAAACTTATAAACCCAGAATATTCATGTTAGGTTACATCGAAGCCCTAGTTATGGATTTAGCTACTCATAATGGAAAAGAAACTAAAACAGAAATGGGAAAACATAATGAATGCCATAAGAGTAGAAAAACCCTTTTCTGAAGTTCTTGTGGTGTCCAATGCTTCTCCAAGAGCTTCTCACGTCTAGAAGGATGTATGAAGGATATGGAGGTGATTTGGGATGAGTTTGAGTGAGTGGTGATGGCTGAGAAAGAGGAAATTCGTAGGGAAATGGAAGGGAGGTTTTTTGGAGCTGTTTTGGTGATTTTGGGGCAGTTTAGAGTGTTGGGTTGATTGCTTGAGTGTTTGGGGTTGTGGGAATGTATGAGGATGATTTCTGGATGTGTTGATGGAATGATGGAAGTGTGGAGGATGGCTGAAGTGAATTTTGTAGCTTGAAGACTCCTCTATTTATAGGGCTAAGAGGGAGGAACATCATGATGAAATCCAACACCACCATTCCTCATTTAATACAACCCATAACTTCCACTTCATCTTGTCTATGTTAGTGTGGTTAGAATCAATCTCATCCCATACTTCTTTTGCTGCACCTCAAGCTTTCTTCACATGGGTGTTCAAAGGTGTTCAATTGTGGCTGCCTTTTGCTGCCAACCCATGTGGGTTTTCTTTTGGTTGCTGGAAATAAAAGATGCTGCAGAACCAGGCTTGGTGTATGAAGGCCTGAGATTTCAATATGTATCCAATGGGGCTCAAATTTGGATATGTCATAATAGACACCCATTGGAACAACTTGGATGAAGAATGCATTCCCATCTGAGCAGTATAAGTGTATGTTTTGTGCCTTGCAAGTTGACTGTCGAAAATAGACTGGAATGTATGGTGTGCATTTTGATGGGCCCATGGATTGGGCTTGGCTTCATCAATTGATACGTTTTAGCAATCCATCTTGCAATTAACAATCTCTTCTTTCCAACCACATATTAGTTGGGCCAACACAAGTTAGGAGGAGGAAGTTAAGGCCGAAACAAATTGCTAACTCAGTCTGCTCGTTTTTGCACAATTTTCCATCTTTTCCTATCCAAAGCCACCATTGCTATCTAAGGCCCAATGAACTGAATGATAAACAGAAAAGGGATTAAAAGCACAAGTTTAACTCAATAACATAACCAAATCATAAGCTAGATGGGCACAAAATGATATACAATTATGAACTGATCAGTCCTGTGGTTAAGTTTGAGTGAAATCCGATCTTTAGAACTATGGAATACACCAACCACTCCGATTAGGAACGAATTGCCTTTGCACATAAATTGTCCAATTTCTTACACCTATTGATTTCGGATCGAGCCCAACACTTGGGCAACAACATAATATGGTGGGAACAGTCATTTTGTTAGTTTTGAGTGAAATCCGATCTCTACAACTATGGAATACACCAACCACTTCGATTAGGAACGAACTGCCTTTGAACATAAATTGTCCAAGTTCTTACACCTATTGATTCCGGATTGAGCCCAAAACTTGGGCAACATCATAACATGGTGGGAGGAGTCATTTGGTTAAGTTTGAGTGAAATCCGATCTCTAGAACTACCCAAAACCCCAACCACTCCAATTAGGAACGAACTGCCTTTGAACTTGAATTGTCCAATTTCTTACACCTATTGATTTCGGATCGAGCCCAAAACTTGGGCAACATCATACTATGGTGGGAGGAGTCATTTGGTTAAGTTTGAGTGAAATCCGATCTCTAGAACTACCCAAAACACCAACCACTCCAATTAGGAACGAACTGCCTTCGAACCTGAATTGTCCAATTTCTTACACCTATTGATTTCGGATCGAGCCCAAAACTTGGGCAACAACATAATATGGTGGGAGGAGTCATTTGGTTAAGTTTGAGTGAAATCCGATCTCTAGAACTACCCAAAACACCAACCACTCCAACTAGGAACGAATTGCCTTTGAACTTGAATTGTCCAATTTCTTACACCTATTGATTTCGGATCGAGTCCAAAACTTGGGCAACAACATAATAGGGTGGGAGGAGTCATTTGCTTAAGTTTGAGTGAAATCCGATCTCCACCCAAAACACCAACCACTCCAATTAGGAACGAACTGCCTTCGAACCTGAATTGTCCAATTTCTTACACCTATTGATTTCGGATCGAGCCCAAAACTTGGGCAACAACATAATATGGTGGGAGGAGTCATTTGGTTAAGTTTGAGTGAAATCCGATCTCTAGAACTACCCAAAACACCAACCACTCCAACTAGGAACGAATTGCCTTTGAACTTGAATTGTCCAATTTCTTACACCTATTGATTTCGGATCGAGTCCAAAACTTGGGCAACAACATAATAGGGTGGGAGGAGTCATTTGCTTAAGTTTGAGTGAAATCCGATCTCCACCCAAAACACCAACCACTCCAATTAGGAACGAACTGCCTTCGAACCTGAATTGTCCAATTTCTTACACCTATTGATTTCGGATCGAGCCCAAAACTTGGGCAACAACATAATATGGTGGGAGGAGTCATTTGGTTAAGTTTGAGTGAAATCCGATCTCTAGAACTACCCAAAACACCAACCACTCCAACTAGGAACGAACTGCCTTTGAACTTGAATTGTCCAATTTCTTACACCTATTGATTTCCGATCGAGCCCAACACTTGGGCAACATCACAATATGGTGGGAGGAGTCATTTGGTTAGTTTTGAGTGAAATCCGATCTCTAGAACTATGGAATACACCAACCACTCCGATTAGGAACGAACTGCCTTTGAACATAAATTGTCCAATTTCTTACACCTATTGATTCCAGATCGAGCCCAAAACTTGGGCAACATCATAATATGGTGAGAGGAGTCATTTGGTTAAGTTTGAGTGAAATCCGATCTCTAGAACTACCCAAAACACCAACCACTCCAATTAGGAACGAACTGCCTTTGAAGCTGAATTGTCCAATTTCTTACACCTATTGATTTCGGATCGAGCCCAAAACTTGGGCAACATTATAATATGCTAGGAGGAGTCATTTGGTTAAGTTTGAGTGAAATTAGATCTCTAGAACTACCCAAAACACCAACCACTCCAATTAGGAACGAACTGCCTTTGAACTTTAATTGTCCAATTTCTTACACCTATTGATTTCGTATCGAACCCAAAACTTGGCCAACATCATAATATGGTGGGAGGAGTCATTTGGTTAGTTTTGTGTGAAATCCGATCTCTAGAACTATGGAATACACCAACCATTTCGATTAGGAACGAACTGCCTTCGAAAATAAATTGTCCAATTTTTTACACCTATTGATTTCGGATAGAGCCCAAAACTTGGGCAACATCACAATATGGTGGGAGGAGTCATTTGGTTAAGATTGAGTGAAATCCGATCTCTAGAACTACCCAAAACACCAACCACTCCAATTAGGAATGAACTGCCTCTGAACTTGAATTGTCCCATTTCTTACACCTATTGATTTCAGATCGAGCCCAAAACTTGGGCAACATCATAATATGGTGGGAGGAGTTGTTTGGTTAAGTTTGAGTGAAATCCGATCTCTAGAACTCTGGCATACACCAACCACTCCGATTTGGAACGAACTGCCATTGAACATCATAATATGGTGGGAGGAGTCATTTGGTTAAGTTTGAGTTAAATCCCATCTCTAGAACTACCCAAAACCCCAACCACTCCAATTTGGAACGAACTGCCTTTGAACTTGAATTGTCCAATTTCTTACACCTCTTGATTTCGGATCGAGCCCAAAACTTAGGCAACAACAAAATATGGTGGGAGGAGTCATTTGGTTAAGTTTGAGTGAAATCCGATCTCTAGAACTACCCAAAACACCAACCACTCCAACTAGGAACGAACTGCCTTTGAACTTGAATTGTCCAATTTCTTACACCTATTGATTTCGGATCGAGTCCAAAACTTGGGCAACAACATAATAGGGTGGGAGGAGTCATTTGCTTAAGTTTGAGTGAAATCCGATATCCAGTACTACCCAAAACACCAACCACTCCAATTAGGAACGAACAGCCTTCGAACTTGAATTGTCCAATTTCTTACACCTATTGATTTCGGATCGAGCCCAAAACTTGGGCAACAACATAATAGGGTGGGAGGAGTCGTTTGCTTAAGTTTGAGTGAAATCCGATCTCCAGTACTACCTAAAACACCAACCACTCCAATTAGGAACGAACAGCCTTCGAACTTGAATTGTCCAATTTCTTACACCTATTGATTTCGGATCGAGTCCAAAACTTGGGCAACAACATAATAGGGTGGGAGGAGTCATTTGCTTAAGTTTGAGTGAAATCCGATCTCCACCCAAAACACCAACCACTCCAATTAGGAACGAACTGCCTTCGAACCTGAATTGTCCAATTTCTTACACCTATTGATTTCGGATCGAGCCCAAAACTTGGGCAACAACATAATATGGTGGGAGGAGTCATTTGGTTAAGTTTGAGTGAAATCCGATCTCTAGAACTACCCAAAACACCAACCACCCCAACTAGGAACGAACTGCCTTTGAACTTGAATTGTCCAATTTCTTACACCTACTGATTTCCGATCGAGCCCAACACTTGGGCAACATCACAATATGGTGGGAGGAGTCATTTGGTTAGTTTTGAGTGAAATCCGATCTCTAGAACTATGGCATACACCAACCACTCCGATTTGGAACGAACTGCCATTGAACATCATAATATGGTGGGAGGAGTCATTTGGTTAAGTTTGAGTTAAATCCCATCTCTAGAACTACCCAAAACCCCAACCACTCCAATTTGGAACGAACTGCCTTTGAACTTGAATTGTCCAATTTCTTACACCTATTGATTTCGGATCGAGTCCAAAACTTGGGCAACAACATAATAGGGTGGGAGGAGTCATTTGCTTAAGTTGAGTGAAATCCGATCTCTTGTACTACCCAAAACACCAACCACTCCAATTAGGAACGAACTGCCTTCGAACCTGAATTGTCCAATTTCTTACACCTATTGATTTCGGATCGAGTCCAAAACTTGGGCAACAACATAATAGGGTGGGAGGAGTCATTTGCTTAAGTTTGAGTGAAATCCGATCTCCAGTACTACCCAAAACACCAACCACTCCAATTAGGAACGAACAGCCTTCGAACTTGAATTGTCCAATTTCTTACACCTATTGATTTCGGATCGAGCCCAAAATTGGGGCAACATCATAATATGGTGGGAGGAGTAATTTGGTTAAGTTTCAGTGAAATCCGATCTCTAGAACAACCCAAAACCCCAACCACTCCAATTAGGAACGAACTGCCTTTGAACTTGAATTGTCAAATTTCTTACACCTTTTCATTTCGGATCGAGCCCAAAACTTGGGCAACATCATCATATGGTGGGAGGAGTCATTTGGTTAAGTTTCAGTGAAATCCGATCTATAGAACTACCGAAAACACCAACCACTCCAATTAGGAACGAACTGCCTTCAAACTTGAATTCTCCACTTTCTTGCACCTATTGATTTCGGATCGAGCCCAAAACTGGGGCAACGTCATAATATGGTGGGAGGAGTCATTTGGGAAAGTTTGAGTGAAATCCGATCTCGAGAACTACCCAAAACACCAAACACTCCAATTAGGAACGAACTGCCTTTGAACTAGAATTGTCCAATTTCTTACACCTATAGATTTCGGATCAACCCCAAAACTTGGGCAACATCATAATATGGTGGGAGGAGTCATTTTGTTAGTTTTGTGTGAAATCCGATCTCTAGAACTATGGAATACACCAACCACTCCGATTAGCAACGAACTGCCTTTGAACATAAATTCTCCAATTTCTTACACCTATTGATTTCGGATCGATCCCAAAACTTGGGCAACATCATAATATGGTGGGGTGAGTCATTTGGTTAAGTTTGAGTGAAATCCGATCTCTAGAACTACCCAATACACCAACCACTCCAATTAGGAAAGAACTGCCTTTGAACTTGAATTGTCCAATTTCTTACACCGATTGATTTCGGATCGACCCCAAAACTTGGGCGACATCATAATATGGTGAGAGGAGTCATTTGGTTAAGTTTGAGTGAAATCCGATCGGTAGAACTACCCAAAACATCAACAACTCCAATTAAGAAAGAACTGCCTTAGAACTTGAATTGTCCCATTTCTTACCCCTATCGATTTCGGATCGAGCCCAAAACTTGGGAAACATTATAATATGGTGGGAGGAGTCATTTTGTTAGTTTTGTGTGAAATCCGATCTAGAGAACTATCGAATACACCAACCACTCCGATTAGGAACGAACTGCCTTTGAACTTGAATTATCCAATTTCTTACACCTATTGATTTCGGATCGAGCCCAAAACTTGGGCAACATCATAATATGGTGGGAGGAGTCGTTTGGTTAAGTTTGAGTGAAATTCAATCTCTAGAACTACCCAAAACACCAACCACTCCAATTAGGAACGAACTGCCTTCGAACTTGAATTCTCCAATTTCTTGCTCCTATTGATTTCGGATCAAGCCCAAAACTGGGGCAACGTCATAATATGGTGGGAGGAGCCATTTGGGAAAGTTTGAGTGAAATCCGATCTCTAGAGGTACCCAAAACACCAACCACTCCAATTTGGAACGAACTGCCTTTGAACTTGAATTGTCCAATTTCTTACACCGATTGATTTCAGATCGACCCCAAAACTTGGGCAACATCATAATATGGTGGGAGGAGTCATTTGGTTAAGTTTGAGTGAAATCCGATCGGTAGAACTACCCAAAACACCAACAACTCCAATTAAGAACGAACTGCCTTAGAACTTGAATTGTCCCATTTCTTACCCCAATCGATTTCGGATCGAGCCCAAAACTTGGGCAACATCATAATATGGTGGGAGGAGTCATTTTGTTAGTTTTGTGTGAAATCCGATCTAGAGAACTATCGAATACACCAACCACTCCTATTAGGAACGAACTGCCTTTGAACTTGAATTGTCCAATTTCTTACACCTATTGATTTCAGATCGAGCCCAAAACTTGGGCAACAATATAATATACTGGGAGGAGTCGTGTGGTTAAGTTTGAGTGAAATCCGATCTCTAGAACTACCCAAAACACCAACCACCCCAGTTAGGAACGAACTGCCTTTGAACTTGAACTGTCCAATTTCTTACACCTATTGATTTCGGATCGAGCCCAAAACTTGGCCAACATCATAATATGGTGGGCGGAGTCATTTGGTTAGTTTTCAGTGAAATCCGATCCCTGGAACTATAGAATACACGAACCACTCCGATTAGGAACGAACTCCCTTTGCACATAAATTGTCCAATTTCTTACACCTATTGATTTCGGATCGGGCCCAAAACTTGGGCAACATCATAATATGGTCGGAGGAGTCATTTGGTTAAGTTTGAGTGAAATCCAATCTCTAAAACTACCCAAAACGACAACCACTCCAATTAGGAACGAATTGCCTTTGAACTTCAATTGTCGAATTTCTTACACCTGTTGATTTCGGATCGAGCCCAAAACTGGGGCAAAATCATAATAGAGTGGGAGGAGTCATTTGGTTAAGTTTGAGTGAAATAAGATCTCTAGAACTACCCAAAACACCAACCACTCTAATTAGGAACGAACTGCCTTTGAACTTGAATTGTCCAATTTCTTACACCAATTGATTTCGGATCGAGCCCAAAACTTGGGCAACATCATAATACGGTGGGAGGAGTCATTTGGTTAGTTTTGAGTGAAATCCAATCTCCAGAACTATGAAATACACCAACCACTCCGATTAGGAACGAACTGCCTTTGAACTTGAATCGTCCAATTTCTTACACCTATTGATTCCAGATCTAGCGCAAAACTTGGGCAACATCACAATATGGTGGGAGGAGTCATTTGGTTAGTTTTGAGTGAAATCCGATCTCTAGAACTATGAAAAACACCAACCACTCCGATTAGGAACGAACTGCCTTTGCACATAAATTGTCCAATTTCTTAGAACTATTGATTCCGGATCGGGCCCAAAACTTGGGCAACATCATAATATGGTGGGAGGAGTCATTTGGTTAAGTTTGAGTGAAATCCGATCTCCAGAACTACGCAAAACACCAACCACTCCAATTAGGAACGAACTGCCTTTGAACCTGAATTGTCCAATTTCTTACACCAATTGATTTCGGATCGAGCCCAAAACTTGGGCAACATTATAATATGCTGGGAGGAGTCATGTGGTTAAGTTTGAGTGAAATCCGATCTCTAGAACTACTCAAAACACCAACCACTCCAATTAGGAACGAACTGCCTTTGAACTTGAATTGTCCAATTTCTTACACCTACTGATTTCGGATCGATCCCAAAACTTGGGCAACATTATAATATGGTGGGGGGAGTCATTTGGTTAGTTTTGTGTGAAATCCGATCTCTAGAACTATGGAATACACCAACCACTCCGATTAGGAACGAACTGCCTTTGAACTTCAATTGTCGAATTTCTTACACCTATTGATTTCGTATCGAGCCCAAAACTTGAGGAACAGCATAATATGGTGGGAGGAGTCATTTGGTTAAGTTTGAGTGAAATCCGATCTCTAGAACTACCCAAAACACCAACCACTCGAATTAGGAACGAACTTCCTTTGAACTTGAATTGTCCAATTTTTTACACCTATTGATTTCGGATCGAGCCCAAAACCTGGGCAACATCATAATATGGTGGGTGGAGTCATTTGGTTAGTTTTGAGCGAGATCCGATATCTAGAACTATGGAATACACCAACCACTCCGATTAGGAACGAACTACCTTTGAACATAAATTGTCCAATTTCTAACACCTATTGATTTCATATCGAGCCTTAAACCTGGGCAAGACCATAATATCGTGGGAGGAGTCATTTGGTTAAGTTTGAGTGAAATCCGATCTCCAGAACAACCCAAAACACCAACCACTCCAATTAGGAATGAACTGCCTCTGAACGTGAATTGTCCAATTTCTTACACCTATTGATTTCGAATCGAGCCCAAAACAAGGGCAAATATGGTGGGAGGAGTCATTTGGTTTTGTTTGAGTGAAATCTGATCTCCAGAACTACCCAAAACACCAACCACTCCAATTAGGAAGGAACTCCCTTTGAACTTGAATTGTCCAATTTCTTACACCTAATGATTTCGGATCGAGCCCAAAACTTGAGCAACATCATAATATGGTGGGAGGAGTCATTTGGTTAAGTTTGAGTGAAATCCGATCTCTAGAACTTCCCAAAACACCAACCACTCCAATTAGGAACGAACTACCTTTGAACCTGAATTGTCCAATTTCTTACACCTATTGATTTCGGATCGAGCTCAAAACTTGAGCAACATCATAATATGGTGGGAGGAGTCATTTGGTTTTGTTTGTGTGAAATCCGATCTCCAGAACTACCCAAAACACCAACCACTCCAATTAGGAACGAACTGCCTTTGAACATTAATTGTCCAATTTCTTACACCTATTGATTTCGGATCGAGCCCAAACCAAGGGCAACATCATAATACGGTGGGAGGAGTCATTTGGTTAGTTTTGAGTGAAATCCGATTAGGAATTAACTGGCTTTGAACATATATTGTCCAATTTCTTACACCTATTGATTTCTGATCGAGCCGAAAACTTGGGCAACATCATAATATGGTGGGAGGAGTCATTTGGTTAAGTTTGAGTGAAATTCGACCTGTAGAACTACCCAAAACACCAACCACTCCAATCAGGAACGAACTGCCTTTGAACTTGAATTGTCCAATTTCTTACACCTATTGATTTCGGATCGAGCCCAAACCAAGGGCAACATCATAATATGGTGGGAGGAGTCATTTGGTTAGTTTTGAGTGAAATCCGATCTCTATAACAATGGAATATACCAACCACTCCGATTAGGAATTAACTGGCTTTGAACATATATTGTCCAATTTCTTACACCTATTTATTTGGGATCGAGCCCAAAACCTGGACAACACCATAATATGGTGGGAGGAGTCATTTGGTTTTGTTTGAGTGAAATCCGATCTCCAGAACTACCCAAAACACCAACCACTCCAATTAGAAACGAACTGCCCTTGAACTTGAATTGTCCAATTTCTTACACCTATTGATTTCGGATCGAGCCCTAACCAAGGGCAACATCATAATATGATGGGAGGAGTCATTTGGTTAGTTTTGAGTGAAATCCGATCTTTACAACTACCCAAAACACCAACCACTCCAATTGGGAACGAACTGCCTTTGAACTTGAATTGTCCAATTTCTTACACCTATTGATTTCGGATCGAGCCCAAAACTTGGGCAACATCATAATATGGTGGGCGGAGTCAATTGGTTAGTTTTGAGTGAAATCCGATCTCTAGAACTATGGAATACACCAACCACTACGATTAGGAACGAACTGCCTTTGGACATAAATTGTCAAATTTCTTACACCTATTGATTTCGTATCAAGCCCAAAACTTGGGCAACATCATAATATGGTGGGAGGATTCATTTGGTGAGTTTTGAGTGAAATCCAATCGCTAGAAGTATGGAATACACCAACCACTCCAGTTAGGAACGAACTGCCGTTGAACTTGAATTGTCCAATTTGGAAGACCTATTGGTTTCGGATCGAGCCCAAAACTTGGGCAACATCATAATATGGTGGGAGGAGTCATTTGGTGAGTTATGAGTGAAATCCAATCGCTAGAAGTATGGAATACACCAACCACTCCAATTAGGAACGAACTGCCGTTGAACTTGAATTGTCCAATTTGGAACACCTATTGATTTCGGATCGAGCCCAAAACTTGGGCAACATCATAATATGGTGGGAGGAGTCATTTGGTGAGTTTTGAGTGAAATCCAATCGCTAGAAGTATAGAATACACCAACCACTCCAATTAGGAACGAACTGCCGTTGAACTTGAATTGTCCAATTTGGAACACCTATTGATTTCGGATCGAGCCCAAAATTTGGGCAACAACATAATATGGTGGGAGGTGTCAGTTGGTGAGTTTTGAGTGAAATCCAATCGCTAGAAGTATGGAATACACCAACCACTCCAATTAGGAACGAACTGCCGTTGAACTTGAATTGTCCAATTTCTCACAGCTATTGATTTCAGATCAAGCCCAAAACTTGGGCAACAACATAATATGGTGGGAGGAGTCATTTGGTGAGTTTTCAGTGAAATCCAATCGCTAGAAGTATGGAATACCCAACCACTCCAATTAGGAACGAACTGCCGTTGAACTTGAATTGTCCAATTTCTCACACCTATTGATTTCGGATCGAGCCTAAAATTTGGGCAACATCATAATATGGTGGGAGGAGTCTGTTGGGGAGTTTTGAGTGAAATCCAATTGCTAGAAGTATGAAATACACCAACCACTCCAATTAGGGACGAACTGCCGTTGAACTTGAATTGTCCAATTGCTCACACCTATTGATTTCGGATCGAGCCCAAATCTTGGGCAACATCATAATACGGTGGGAGGAGTCAGTTGGTGAGTTTTGAGTGAAATCCAATCGCTAGAAGTATGGAATACACCAACCACTCCAATTAGGAACGAACTGCCGTTGAACTTGAATTGTCCAATTTGTCACACCTATTGATTTCGGATCGAGCCCAAAACTTGGGCAACATCATAATATGGTGGGAGGAGTCAGTTGGTGAGTTTTGAGTGAAATCCAATCGCTAGAAGTATGGAATACACCAACCACTCCAATTAGGGACGAACTGCCGTTGAACTTGAATTGTCCAATTGCTCACACCTATTGGTTTCGGATCAAGCCCAAAACTTGGGCAACATCATAATATGGTGGGACGAGTCATTTGGTGAGTTTTCAGTGAAATCCAATCGCCAAAAGTATGGAATACACCAACCACTCCATTTAGGAACGAACTGCCGTTGAACTTGAATTGTCCAATTTCTCACACCTATTGATTTCGGATCGAGCCCCAAACTTGGGCAACATCATAATATGGTGGGAGGAGTCATTTGGTGAGTTTTGAGTGAAATCCAATCGCTAGAAGTACGAAATACACCAACCACTCCAATTAGGAACGAACTGCCGTTGAACTTGAATTGTCCAATTTCTCACACCTATTGATTTCGGATCGAGGCCAAAACTTGGGCAACATCGTAATATGGTGGGAGGAGTCATTTGGATAGTTTTGAGTGAAATCCAATTGCTATAAGTATGGAATACACCAACCATCCAATTAGGAACGAACTGCCGTTGAACTTGAATTGTCCAATTTGGAACACCTATTGATTTCGGATCGAGCCCAAAACTTGGGCAACATCACAATATGGTGGGAGGAGTCATTTGGTGAGTTTTGAGTGAAATCCAATCGCTAGAAGTATGGAATTCACCAACTACTCCAATTAGGAACGAACTGCCGTTGAACTTGAATTGTGCAATTTCTCACAACTATAGATTTCGGATCGAGCCCAAAACTTGGGCAACCTCATAATATGGTGGGACGAGTCATTTGGTGAGTTTTCAGTGGTAACTCGATTGCATTGAGCGTATGCAACAAGCCTTTAAACCTCTAGGCATCCCTAGTAGGAGGAGTTGTGTCTCCTGAGGGTTTAACAGTTACGATACCCACAAACGTTTTACTGACTCTGTAAAACAAAGTAATTAGAAAACTTAAAAGATTTGTTAGTCCTGAAGCAAAACCAAAAACAAAAACAAAAAATAATTACATTAACAAAAACAAAACAAAAACAAAAACAATTACAAAAATAAAAAGAACTCAAAACAATCTTTCCGAACATTTTCTGAAGAGAAATGACTCATGCACATGACTCAAAAGTTTTAACAATAAAAGCTCAATTTTAAACATTATTCACAAAGCGGCAAAGTTCAAAACATAATATGCTCAAAGTGTGGTAGTGTGATAGCCAAATGCAACAAATTCCCCAATCTTAGTTTTCACACAATTTCAAAAATCATACAAAGCACAAATTCAACTTCAAATCTCACCAAAATTGTCCTCTCACAAATGAATCACTCGGAAGAGGGCTACAATGCAACACTCAGTTATAAACATGAGATTAGAGTTAAACCATAAGGGACTTAACTCAAAATAGGAAGATGAAGAACTTGCATTAATATGATCTCAAGAAGGATGTCAAACACTTAAAAGTAGAAAAATAAATGCAATTCAACCACATGACATTTAAGATCAATTTAGGTCTTTAGCATAGGTTGTAATGGGGCCAAGGGTGTAAGGTGAGTAAGAAATGAAGGGTATGGATAAAACAAAGTCCAAGAAACTCAAAATATAAGAGCATAAAACAATTGTTTACAAGACTTCGAATCATCACGATTAGATTTTTTCTTTTACACGATCAAAACTCCTTATACCTTCATTTACAATTATTCATACTCCTTTCCTTGAATTGAACAAACACCAATTTATTTAGAAGGCCCAAAAATGAAACCCAAAAATGAAATTTCATTCAACCACCACTTAATCACAATTTTTCTCTTTTCTTTTCTTTTCTTTCACCAATTGAGTGAATTTTTTTTTTCTTTATGTAATATCCCTTCCCAAACTTAGCATGAAAAACACATCCGAATTAGAGCTCATGAGTTCCTTAGAAAGGTAAATTCTTGTTTTTCGGGCTAAGGCGAGGAAATATAATTGGTAAAAATGAAAGAAAAGGTTTACATGTAGGCTCAAAATGGTTAACAATGGAAAATCATGCTTAAGCATGCATAAGGTTAGCTTGAAAGGCACAAACGATCCAAAGAGGGCCTTAATATCACTTCTTAAATGTCATGAAATCAAATTGCATAAGAATGAATGACTTTTAAGTGTTCAACCAAATCAATGAATAATGAGATCAAACAACAACTTTGATGACAAGAAAATAAGAGTATGTGTATAACACTCATGAAATGAAGCACAAGGCTCAAAAGCTCACATTGTATGGTTATATAAGTCTAATTTGTGCTTGATACAATTCTTTGGGTCATGCAAATCCTTTAATTGGAGAATTATGAAACAAATGGCAAGTGCAAAGAAGGTTTCGAACATATCATGCTAGAACGATGCCAAATTAATTATATATATATATATTTTAAAATTTTAAGAAAAACCAAGTTTACTTGCTAAACTCCAATACCCCCAAACCTAGAAATGAACATTGTCCTCAATGTTTAAAAATTAGCCACAAACAATGTCATAACAACAAATGAAAGGTATTAAAGCAAATAAAAAAAAATCACAAAATCACAAAAGAAAACAAAAACAAAATAATTATAAAATAAAAATTACAACACAAACAAACAAAAAAAAAAAAAAGAAACAGTAAACCCTAATCACACAATTCTGAAACCCAAAAAAATTTTGAAGCCCAAAGCCCACAATTTCGAAACACAAACCACAGTGAATTTAACCCACTTTGAAACCCAAACTAAAGTGAAACCCGACCCACAATTTGTTTTCATTTCCGGCTTTTTATTATTATTTAGTTTTGTAAAAACAAACTATCGAACCGTGATTAGCAACACAAAGAGCGGGATTTTAACATGGGTCATGATGTCTCGGTTCAGTGTAAGAGACCAACAGACAGGGCGAGACACGTGTCGACGCATAGAGGCGCCGCAGACTCCACAAGAAAAAATTACGGGCTCATGGAAAGGCGTAAAGACTTTACTGAATGCGTTCGTTCAGAAAAGACACGTCGTGATAAATGAGTTGGGTATGGTTGGAAGGCGAGAAGGTTGTGGGACTCAAGGAATGCTGGAGATTCAGAAAATGCTCAGATGCTGTAATGGCTAGGGTTTGTCAAAGACTAAGTCTATAAGAAAAGGTGAAAAAAACGCAAACTCAGAAACACACAAAAGAGAAAAGAAAGAAAGAAGAAAAGAGAGTGAGAAATCAAATGGCCTCTAACTACCCATTTTCGTTGGATCTCAACCTAGCTCCACCGACTCAGACACGAGGCCAAGCAGCGGCACCAGTATGGATGCCCTACTTTGCTTCCGCACGGGGGCCTGTGACAGTAACTGACTCAATACTCCTGGACAACGATGTTGCCATTGGAGTGGCTAGAAATTTAGTGACTCCTAAAGATATACGTGTTCTGGGGACAAGGGATGACAACCGGGTCGTGAGCGATTGTTAAGCTCATAATTTCATACATATACATGCCCAATTTCCTTACTTCTTTTGCTTAGTTTCCTATAATTCTGAGTTATTTGCCTCTATTTGTGTGTTTTGTAGGCCAATAGAGTAAGAGAGCATAATTCATGCAATTCAAGCATGTTTAGGCCTGATTTGGATGAATGGAAGAAGAGCTTAAAGACAAACTCATTTTGGCTACAGCCCCCTGCCAGTCCAGTTCCGTAGGTCATATTGCAAGCTTTTTTTCAGCAACCTACACAGCTCGGATAAGGCAGAATTCTTCATGAAAGTTATTCCAATGGGTGTGTACTATAACATATCCAAAATTCAGCCCCATTGGATAAATCTGGAGTCCGTTACCTAGCAAACACTAAACCATGCTCAGGATGGAGTTTTGTCAGTGAGCAAAACGAGTTAGCAATTTGTTTCGGCCTTAACTTCCTCCTCCGAGCTTGGATTGGGCCAATACTTGTGTGGTTGGATCATACACATTCTGAACTTCACAATGGAAATCTAAAAGTCTTCATTTGATTCAGCCTAGCCCAATTCGTAAGCCCAAGAAGTTGCTGGTCATGCTGACATGAGGATGAGCTGGTTGGAAGCTTGGTCATGGTGAGCTAGGCATGAGCTATTGTAGCTGGTTGGAAGCTTGGTCATGGTGACATGAAGATGAGCTAGGGCTGCTGGTGGGATTTATTGGTGAAGTGCATCAACCAATTCAGATTTTATAATGCAAGTGTTGTATGCATTAGTGAAGTGCATCAACCAATTCATCTTTTATAATGCAAGTGTTGTATGCATTAGCCATATTGAATTCAGATTTATCACTCCCCTCTCCCTATAAATACCACATCCATTCCACATTCAAGACACAACAAATCCTGAGATTCACAACCCCCACAATTCACTCCAACCATCCTCAAACACTCTCACAATCCCAAACACTCCAACAATCACCAAAACAACTCCAGCAAACTTCTGTTCCATTTCCCTACGAATTTCATCTTCCTTAGCCATCACCACTCACTCAAACTCATCCCACATCACCTCCATATCCTTCATACATCTTTCTAGAAGTGGGGAAGCTCTTGGAGAAGCATTAGAAGTGGAGAAGCACTTGGAGAAGCCTTGGACACCACAAGAACTTCAGAAAAAGGGTTTTTCTACTCTTATTGCATTCATTATGTTTTCTCATTTCTATTCAAGTCTCTTTTCCATTTTGAGTAGCTAAATCCATAACTAGGGCTTCGATGTAACCTAACATGAATATTCTGGGTTTATAAGTTTGGAGTTTCAAGTTTGATTCATGATTCATGTTCTTATTCATTATGCTTATAAGTTAACATGCTTGTTTGAATGATTGATCACCATTAGAACTTGTTTGTTAACTATCTTGGTTTGAATTAAGAGTATACACCATGCTTTAATTCGAATTGAACTATGAATAGGAAGAGTATGTATGGACATTCGACAACAGGGATTAGATACATACTTGGTTGTTTAAAATGTTCTTCTATGCTTAATGGGTTCCTAATGCTTAATTTTAGGTTAGACAACAAATGATCAAATTAGGGAATTAGGAACACAAGGTGATAAGTTCATAATTTCACACATTTGCATGCCTTCGTTACTTAGTAATTTTGTTTAGTTTCTCTTTATTTCAAGTCACTTACCTATGTTTGTGTGTTCTATAGGTTGAAGGCAGCAAGAGATTGCTTTTGAAGCAAAATGGTGCAAAACGTGCAAAAACTGGATATTGAGTTAGAAGTTCATTTCGGACTTATCTTCTTCATCCGAGCTTGGATTGGGCCAATACTTGTGTGGTTGGATCAGAGACATTCTGAACTTCAAAATGGATATCTTAAAGTCATATTTGGATTCAGCCAAACCCAATCCGTGAGCCCATCAAAATACACATCATGCTGACATGAGGATGAGCTGATGGATGCTTGGTCATGGTGAGCTAGGCATGAGCTATTGGTTTCTGGATGGATGCTTGATCATGCTGACATGAAGATGACCTATGGCTGCTGGTGGGATTTATTAGTGCAGCAACCAATTCTGATTATCTAAATACAAGTGTTGTATGCATTAGTCATATTCAATTCAGAATTCCCCTTTCCTTCTCCCTATAAATACCACTTCCATTCCACATCCCAGACACAATTCACTTCATCCATTACTTCCATACACACATTCAGATTCACCACAAAGAGAGAGAGAGAGCTAGCTGCAAAGGAGGGAGAGCTGGGAGCTGTCCTGGAAACTACCTTGCTGCCACCAGCTAGTTCTTCTATTCTCTTTATTCTACCTATGTATTTCTTATCTTCTGTATTCATAATTATGTTTAACTAATCCATTTTGTTAGGGCTTAGGATGAAGCCCTAGTCATGAATATTCAATGTTATGGATGATTTCATAGTTAATTGATTTCCTTGCTTTCATTATCAAGTTGTTAATCTCCAGCTTATTATGTGCTTGATGTATGTTTTCTTGGAGTAGCTAACTAGGATTTTATGCATCTAGCACAGGTTGGGAAGGGGTTTAGATTCACCAATTCTACTCTCCTTTCACAAGCAACACATGAATGGCCTAAGAATCATTCAAGGGGTTAATAACCATAGGTTGACTAGGACAGATACCATGTTCTAGGACTTGTGTGATTATCATATTCTCAAGGAACTTAATGACTCTTATATGCTTTATTCTAAGTAGATACCATGCTTAGGTTGCATATTAGAGATCACGTGTTGTGTAGATACCATGCACAATTACATGCCTTAGGAGAATCATGCATCCTGCACCTAGATACCATAGGCTTGTATGCGATAATCTATTGTTAATGAAGCTTGAGTCAATTTCTATGCATTCATAACTTGGATAGGAAGACTAGTGGTAGATTCCAAGGCTCTAACACTTCTCAATCATTGTTTCACAACTTGTTCATTGCTGCCATTGTTTACTTCCAGCACTTCCATTTCATTCTCTTGTTTTCATTTAAACAACAAAAACCCCCCATTCGAGTGCGTGTGTGGTGCTAGGATTCTGTCCTAGACCTTGCCAATTGTTAGTTAGTTTGTTTCTTTGTTTTCAGTTTTTCCATCATTCTAAGTAGTTTAACTTGCAACCAAGTTACCATTCTCCGTGGGATCGACCTCGTATTTCATAAGCTATACTATAAATGGTTCGTGCACTTGCGAGAATTGAAGTTTCTATTTTTAATAACTCATTTTAGTTGTTAGGAATAGGCTCAACAAGTTTTTGGCGCCGTTGCCGGGGAACCGGTAACGATGGTGCTATAGTTAGATTACTTTGAGTGTTTTTGTTTTTGTTTTCGTTGGTTTTTATTTCTGTATTCTGTTTTTCTTTTTAGTTGTTATCTCCATTTGAAGGCACTAATTGGTTTCTTGTGTGTGCATATATGTCCGAATCTGATTCTGAGCCAATTTCACCAGGAACTTTTGCTGTACGTGTTGGTTTGAGGAGGAATTATAGTTCTTTAAGTGCTGAATCTGAGAGCTACGAATCTGAAGGTTCAAGCAAGATGGCAGAGATTCCAAACAACAACAATAATGATGAAGGAGGTGGTGCGCTTGTTGTCCAACCTAGGAAACCCCTGCGTGAATTTTCCATCCCCAAAGTCACTGATCAACCTTCGTGCATCGTCTATCCTCAACTCACAATTGACAGGTTTGAGCTTAGAAGTGGTATGATTCATCTTCTTCCAACTTATTATGGTAATACCACTGAGGATCCTTACATGCATGTTAAGCAATTCTTTGAAATATGTGCTACAATCAAAATTCAAGGACTTGATGATGAGCAGATTAAGATGAGGCTATTCCCATTCAGTTTAAAAGATAAGGCTAAGTCATGGTTATACTCTTTGCCTAATGCTTCAATTCGTACTTGGGATGAGCTTTCTAATAAGTTTTTGCAGAAATTCTTTCCAGCTCAAAAGACTAACAAGATTAGAAAGGAAATTCTTGGTTTCACACAAAGAGAAGGAGAAGCTTTTCATGAATGCTGGGAGAGGTACAAGGAGATGATGAGTTCTTGCCCACACCACAATATAGAGAGTTGGATGCAAATGCAATCTTTCTATGAAGGTTTGCTTGATTCCGAAAGGATGATGGTAGATGCAACAAGTGGAGAAGGACTGATGAACAAAACAGCAGATGAGGCTTTTACTCTCTTTGAATCTTTGAGTACCAACTCTCAACAATGGAGCTACAATAAAGGAAGAGGAGCTCCTATGAAAGCTGTGGTCTCTGAGGTAAGTACTAATAATGAGATTAATGCAAAACTTGATGTTATGTGTTCTTTGCTTCAACAGGCAGTGACTGGCCCTCTAGGAAGCAAAGAGGAAGTTCAAGACCAATCTTTTGCAAAGCACATGCTAGAGCAAGCAAATGCCCTTCAAGGAAGGAATCCTCAGAATGATCCTTACTCAAACACATACAATCCGGGGTGGAGAAATCATCCTAATTTCAGGTGGAGCAATAATTCAAATGTGCAACAATCTCAAGGACCTCCCCCAGGATTTCAAATACAACAAAGGCAATTCCAGAAAGCTCCCCAACAAGTACAAGAGCAAAGGGGTGATCAAATGGGAGAATTGCAAGACATGTTCAAGAAGTTCATGGGGCAACAGATGCAAACCAATCAGAATCTTCAAAATGCAGTGAACAAACTAGAAGTGCAAGTTGGGCAGATTGCATCCTCCATGAGCAATAGAGCATCCGGAACTTTTCCAAGCCAAACGGAGGTGAATCCAAGGCATCATGAGCAAGTTAAAGCAGTGCACATCTTGAGAAGTGGTAAACAAGTTGATAATAAGGTTGGAGATGCCAATGAAGAGCAAGAAGATGGAGAAAACGTGGAGATCATTCAGCCACCACAAGGGCAGCCCACAGGTTCCACCAACCAGCCAGTCAATTCTCTTGGAAAGAGCACAGGCCCTAAGGTATCATCTAATGCTAATCAAGTTCCAATTTCATCTAATGCTTTTAGGCCTATTGCACCCTTTCCCAGCAGGTTATCAAAGTCAAAGAAAGATCAAGGCTTGGATGAGATAATGGAAATATTCAAGAAAGTGCAAATCAACATCCCATTGCTCAATGCCATTGCTCAGATTCCAAAATATGCAAAATTTTTGAAGGATCTATGCACTAACAAGAGGAGATTCAAAGAGCATGAACAGGTTGCATTAAGTGAAGAGGTTAGTGCAGTCTTACAAAGAAAGCTACCTCCAAAGCTAAAGGATCCAGGTTCATTTTTTATACCTTGTATAGTTGGTGATTTTAAGTTTCAAAAAGCTTTGCTTGATCTTGGTGCATCCATTAACCTTATGCCATATCATGTTTATGAGAAACTTAACCTTGGTGAGTTGCAAGCCACATCTGTGAGCATTCAATTGGCAGATAGAACTATCAGGTACCCTAGGGGCATTCTAGAAGATGTTTTGGTGAAAGTAGAAGAGCTGATTTTGCCAGCTGATTTCTTGGTGTTGGAAATGGAAGAAGCACCAATTCATGACAATCAGTTACCACTCATTCTTGGTCGTCCATTCATGGCAACTGCCGGTGCAATTATTGATGTGAAGAAGGGTACATTGACTATGAACGTGTTTGATGAGACAATAGCATTCAAAGTGTTTGAAGCCTCCAAGTTTCCAAGTGATGAGCATGAAGTTTTCCAGCTTGATGCAATTGATAATATGGTGAAAGAAGCACTGCCAATGAGTTATTTGGAGCCTATTGAAGCATGCATCACACAAAGCATAAGGAAAGAAGAAGTGGACAGATTAGAGGCTGTGATCTCTCCTTTACTTCTTGAGCTTGTTTGCAGCATGGATAGCTACATAGAAGTGGGAAAGAGGTATGCAAACCAATTTGAATCTTTACCCGCACCTACTAATAAGGTTTTACCTTCTATTGTGCAGGCACCGGAGTTGGAATTAAAGCAATTGCCAACACACCTTAAATATGCTTATTTAGGTGAGAGTGAGACTCTACCTGTTATCATTGCCTCACACCTCGAACCAAATGATGAGAAGAAGCTTTTGAGGGTTCTAAAAGAGCACAAAACTGCGATTGGATGGAGCATTGCAGATATCAAAGGCATAAGCCCAACATCGTGCATGCATAGGATACTATTGGAGGACAATGCAGTGCCTAAGAGGGATGCCCAAAGACGTCTCAATCCAAACATGAAGGAGGTGGTAAGGAAAGAAGTAATGAAGCTTTTAGATGTTGGTATTATTTACCCTATTTCTGACAGTAAATGGGTGAGCCCAATACAAGTTGTCCCCAAGAAATCAGGTATCACAGTGGTGAAGAATGAAGCAAACGAGCTTGTACCAACACGGATGACCACGGGCTGGAGAGTTTGCATTGATTATAGGAAGCTCAACACAGCAACAAGCAAGGATCACTTCCCTCTTCCATTTATTGATCAAATGCTTGAGAGATTGGCTGGCCATAGCCACTATTGCTTCCTTGATGGATATTCAGGTTACAACCAAATCGCCATAGCCCCAGAAGATCAAGAGAAGACAACCTTCACATGTCCCTTTGGTACTTTTGCTTATAGGAGGATGCCCTTTGGTCTTTGCAACGCCCCAGCCACTTTCCAAAGGTGCATGATGAGCATTTTCTCCGACATGGTAGAAAGGTTTATTGAGGTATTCATGGATGACTTCTCTGTCTTTGGTGATTCTTTTGATCAATGTTTGCATAACTTATCTAAGGTGTTGGCTAGATGTGAACAAAATAACCTTGTGCTTAATTGGGAAAAATGTCATTTTATGGTTAACCAAGGCATAGTTCTTGGTCATGTCATCTCTAGTAATGGAATTGAGGTAGATAAAGCTAAGATTGATTTGATTGCTTCTATGCCCTCACCTACTTCTGTCAAAGAAGTACGTTCTTTCCTTGGCCATGCAGGTTTCTATAGGCGTTTCATTAAAGATTTTTCTAAGATTGCAAGGCCTTTGTGCAATCTCCTTGCCAAGGACATGGATTTTGTGTTTGATCAAAACTGTGAGAATGCTTTCAATGCTTTGAAAATGATGCTCACAACTGCCCCAATCATTATGCCACCGGATTGGAGCTTGCCTTTTGAACTGATGTGTGACGCCTCAGATTATGCTGTTGGAGCTGTTTTGGGGCAGCGAGTTGATAAGAAGCCACATGCCATCTACTATGCTAGTAGAACCCTCAACGATGCCCAACTCAACTATTCCACCACAGAGAAGGAGTTATTAGCTGTCATATTTGCTTTAGAGAAGTTCAGATCTTATTTGATTACTAACAAGGTCATTGTTTACACTGATCATGCAGCATTGAAATACTTGTTAGCTAAAAAGGATGCCAAGCCACGCCTCATTAGATGGATCCTCTTGTTGCAAGAGTTTGACTTGGAGATAAAAGATAAGAAAGGAAGTGAGAATGTGGTGGCTGATCACTTGAGTAGATTGGTGCATGTATCTAATGAAGAGGAGGATTCACTGCCATTGCGTGAAAGCTTCCCTGATGAGCAACTCTTCTCTATTTGTGCTTTGAATTCTCTTAATCCATTGCCTTGGTTTGCTGATATTGTTAACTACTTATGCACTAACGAACTCCCTACAGGGTTATCTACATTCCAACGTGACAAGCTTAGGAAGCAAGCAAGATACTACTTTTGGGATGATCCATACCTATTCAAGCATTGTCCGGACCAAGTAATTCGAAGGTGTGTGCCTGAAGGTGATTTTAAGAGCATTCTAGAGTTTTGTCACTCCCATGCATGCGGAGGCCATTTTGGAGCAAAGAAGACTGCCAACAAAGTGCTACAATCAGGTTTCTTTTGGCCTACCCTTTTTAAGGATGCTTATACATTTTGTGCTTCATGTGATAGATGCCAACGGATGGGTAATTTGCATGCTAGAAATCAGATGCCTCTCACTAATATCTTAGTCATTGATATATTTGATGTTTGGGGAATTGATTTCATGGGCCCTTTTCCTACTTCTTATGGATTTGAATATATATTAGTTGCTGTCGATTATGTTTCCAAATGGGTGGAAGCCATTGCCACTAGAACTAATGATGCTAAGATTGTGATCAGTTTTCTCAGAGGAAATATTTTTACAAGGTTTGGCACACCAAGAGCAATCATTAGTGATGGTGGCTCCCATTTTGTTAACCAAGCTTTTGCAGCACTCTTGAAGAAGTATGGAATCAAGCATAAGGTGGCAACACCCTACCATCCTCAAACTAGTGGGCAGGTTGAGATAAGCAATAGGGAGATTAAGCACATACTTGAGAAGACAGTGAACACCACAAGGAAGGATTGGTACATGCGTTTGGAGGATGCATTGTGGGCTTATAGGACAGCTTATAAGACCCCCATAGGTATGTCTCCATATAGACTTGTTTTTGGTAAACCTTGTCACTTACCAGTGGAGCTTGAGCACAGGGCTTATTGGGCGATCAAGGCATTCAATTTTGACATGAAAGCTGCTGGTGAAAAGAGGAGGCTTCAACTCAATGAGTTGGAGGAGTTGCGACATGAGGCGTATGAGAACGCTAAGCTTTATAAGGAGAAAACAAAGCAGTATCATGACAAGAAGATTCTTAGGAAGACGTTTGAGGAAGGGCAGAAGGTTCTCTTATTCAATTCACGCCTTAAGCTCTTCCCAGGTAAGCTTCGTTCTCGGTGGATTGGGCCTTTTGTTATTACTAATGTGTTTGATCATGGCGCAGTGGAGATTCAAAATATTAAGGATGGCAGCACCTTCAAGGTGAACGGACATCGGTTGAAACCTTACTTTGATGCCAACTTTGATGCCAATATTGAGTCTCAAGCACTCAAGGAGCCTCCACCACTCTCTTGAAGCTCACCAAAGTTTGGACGTCCGGCTGAAGACATAAAACTTAGCGCTTCTTGGGAGGCAACCCAAGGTGATGAGGAGAAGATAGAACGTGCAAGGAGCTTGCTTGCGTCCTAATCGCTTCAAAGGGGAGTTGTTTTCTGAACTCTAAACATTTGGTTATGTCTTTTCCTTATCTTCTTTCCTTTCATTTATGAGGCATTGCTTGTTCTTATACTCTAAACATTGAGGACAATGTTTCATTTAAGTTTGGGGGGAAGGATTCAGTTATGTTGTTTTATTGTCAAATTTTAAAATTTTTAAGTGTGTCTAGTGTCTAATAACGCAGGATTTTGTGTGTTGTTTCGTTATCCTTCCAAACACCTATGATAAGACTTGGATTTAATACTAATATGGTTTTTTCAGAAATTGATAGTCATTGTTTAAGGCCTATGTGTGATTCTGAGTGAACTTTGTCTTGCATGCCATCCTTGCACTTATTGAGCACTTTGCCAAGTTAGTCCAATTTCTTGCTACTTGGAGATGTTATGCAATTCTGCTTATTTCATGATCTTGGTTTCATGCTCTAGAACTTATTTGAATATCTCTTGAGACATTCTGTTGCCATACAATGCTTAGGAAGTGATTTAGGCCATGTTTAAATCGTTTGAGCCTTTCTAACCATCCCTCTACATGTATTCATCCCTAGTCAATCCATTTGAGCCTACGTTAAGCCTTTCTTTGTGTAAACCATTTCTACCATAATAAATCTCTGTTTCTTATCTTTACCTATTCTTTGAGCAATTAAAGCTATCTTTAAAGGAGAGTCATAAAGATTGCAAGGTTTTTGGAGCAAAAGTGAGTCATTAGTGCTGTAACCCAAGTGTTGAAAAGAAATAAGTTTTGGGGTATTGTTAACTAATCAAAAGAGGTAATGAAGTGTGACCAATGTAGTCACGGCCCTAGGGTGTTATAAGGAAAGATCATGGTGATCTAGGGTAAAGAGCCACAAAATTAGGCCAAATAACACATTTGAAGGTGCTGAAATTATGTTGAAAATCTGCTCATGTATGTGTTCCTTGCTTGTTACAAAGTTCAGTAATCTCTCATGCTTTTACCTATGCTTTAGTTGTGCTCAAAATGTTGTTATATCTCCATGTCTCCTCTTTCATTCAACCACTACCCTAAGCCTCATTACAACCCTTGTAAAGTCCTTTTGATCCTTGGTAATGTGTGGTATTACTGTGGAGAGCTGATTTCATAATGAGCTTATGGGGCTCGAAATTCTTGATTGTGCTTTAAGTGTGTGCGCATGTACTTATTTGAGTTGCAGGTGTTGTTCTGATTTGGCATTCACACACTACACTTAAGGATGTCATTGTAAGCTTTGCACACTCTTGAATCATGTGTGGAACTTAGATTGTGATTGTTGTGTTTCTTTGGAACCATATACTTTGATGATTCTTTGAGGATATTGTTTGGAAGGCTAGCTGCTTATTTTCTGTTTTCTAAGTTGTAGTTTTATTTTGTTTGCTCGAGGACTAGCAAAGTCTAAGTTTGGGGGTATTTGATAAGTTCATAATTTCACACATTTGCATGCCTTCGTTACTTAGTAATTTTGTTTAGTTTCTCTTTATTTCAAGTCACTTACCTATGTTTGTGTGTTCTATAGGTTGAAGGCAGCAAGAGATTGCTTTTGAAGCAAAATGGTGCAAAACGTGCAAAAACTGGATATTGAGTTAGAAGTTCATTTCGGACTTATCTTCTTCATCCGAGCTTGGATTGGGCCAATACTTGTGTGGTTGGATCAGAGACATTCTGAACTTCAAAATGGATATCTTAAAGTCATATTTGGATTCAGCCAAACCCAATCCGTGAGCCCATCAAAATACACATCATGCTGACATGAGGATGAGCTGATGGATGCTTGGTCATGGTGAGCTAGGCATGAGCTATTGGTTTCTGGATGGATGCTTGATCATGCTGACATGAAGATGACCTATGGCTGCTGGTGGGATTTATTAGTGCAGCAACCAATTCTGATTATCTAAATACAAGTGTTGTATGCATTAGTCATATTCAATTCAGAATTCCCCTTTCCTTCTCCCTATAAATACCACTTCCATTCCACATCCCAGACACAATTCACTTCATCCATTACTTCCATACACACATTCAGATTCACCACAAAGAGAGAGAGAGAGCTAGCTGCAAAGGAGGGAGAGCTGGGAGCTGTCCTGGAAACTACCTTGCTGCCACCAGCTAGTTCTTCTATTCTCTTTATTCTACCTATGTATTTCTTATCTTCTGTATTCATAATTATGTTTAACTAATCCATTTTGTTAGGGCTTAGGATGAAGCCCTAGTCATGAATATTCAATGTTATGGATGATTTCATAGTTAATTGATTTCCTTGCTTTCATTATCAAGTTGTTAATCTCCAGCTTATTATGTGCTTGATGTATGTTTTCTTGGAGTAGCTAACTAGGATTTTATGCATCTAGCACAGGTTGGGAAGGGGTTTAGATTCACCAATTCTACTCTCCTTTCACAAGCAACACATGAATGGCCTAAGAATCATTCAAGGGGTTAATAACCATAGGTTGACTAGGACAGATACCATGTTCTAGGACTTGTGTGATTATCATATTCTCAAGGAACTTAATGACTCTTATATGCTTTATTCTAAGTAGATACCATGCTTAGGTTGCATATTAGAGATCACGTGTTGTGTAGATACCATGCACAATTACATGCCTTAGGAGAATCATGCATCCTGCACCTAGATACCATAGGCTTGTATGCGATAATCTATTGTTAATGAAGCTTGAGTCAATTTCTATGCATTCATAACTTGGATAGGAAGACTAGTGGTAGATTCCAAGGCTCTAACACTTCTCAATCATTGTTTCACAACTTGTTCATTGCTGCCATTGTTTACTTCCAGCACTTCCATTTCATTCTCTTGTTTTCATTTAAACAACAAAAACCCCCCATTCGAGTGCGTGTGTGGTGCTAGGATTCTGTCCTAGACCTTGCCAATTGTTAGTTAGTTTGTTTCTTTGTTTTCAGTTTTTCCATCATTCTAAGTAGTTTAACTTGCAACCAAGTTACCATTCTCCGTGGGATCGACCTCGTATTTCATAAGCTATACTATAAATGGTTCGTGCACTTGCGAGAATTGAAGTTTCTATTTTTAATAACTCATTTTAGTTGTTAGGAATAGGCTCAACACAAGGTTAGGACCAAACACCATGGCCTAATCATACTTTAGCTAGAATCAATCCTTGAATATGAATTAGACTTGTTACTTGACTCCTTATAACCCAGAGTTGAATTGTTATGGTGATTCGAATGCCCTAGTCTCCAAATCCGTTTTCCAGCCCTTCAAAATCACACTTTGTTACATTTGTTTAATTGCCTTCCTTTGCAATTTCAGTTTGTTTAGTTCTTCTCACAAGCACAAGCTCTTTCACTTCAATTTCCAATTTCATTTTGCTTCTGTTTAAAACTAATCTCACTTTAAATTCTGTTTTAGATTTAACTTCCTAACTTCTTGAATTCGGTAATCTAAAGTACATAACTAATTTGAACTTCTCAGTCTTCGTGGGTACGACCTCGTACTTGTCTTGCTATACTACTAATTGCCCCGTACAATTGCGAGTTAACATATTATTAACAACAAATTTTGGCGCCGTTGCCGGGGACTGAACGAAAGTTCTTCCCTGGTTATGTGGCCAAGGTTACCCTATTCTTTTTAGTGTTTCTAATTAATCTAATTTTCTGTTTCAGGTAGTTTATGTCTAAAAAGCCATTACTTGAACAAGTGAGGTCTTCGTTCCAACGTTCTAGATCTTTGAACGCAGGACCATCATTGCAACCCAGACGAGTGACCTCTGAAATTCAGAATCGTCTAGAAAGGGAGTTGTCAACTGCAAAAGAGCAAGCTCTTGCTACATTTACAAGTCTTGCTCTCCACACTGAACTTCCTGGTTCTTCACTTTCAAATTCGGAAGCAAGTTCAGACCAAGAAGAAGAAGAAATGATGGCTGCCATTGAGTTCATGGGAGAACTTGATATCCCAACAATTCCAGCATCTCCTTCAAGCATTTTGCTGCCCACTGTAGCTCGAAATTATGAGCTTAAATCTTCTCATCTTAATATGCTGCCTTCCTTTTATGGTTTACCTAATAAAGATCCATTAACCCATATAAAGGATATTTTTAATGTTGTGAGTTCTTTTCCCTTGACAGGTGTGACAGAAGATCAACTTCGAATGAGAGTGTTTCCATACACTTTAAAGGATAAGGCGAAGTATTGGTTGAATTCTTTGAAGCCTGGTTCACTCACTACATGGTCTGCCATTCAAAAGAAGTTCCTGGAAAAATACTTCTCCACGCAAAAGACCGACATGCTTAGGGACAAGATCTTGTTATTTGCACAGCAAGATGATGAATCGTTTTGTGAAGCATGGGAGAGATTCAATGGGTTGCTCAACCAATGTCCTCATCATGGGATTCCATTGAAGCTTCAAATGCGTATGTTTTATAAAGGACTAACCCCTTCTAGTCATAATATAGTCACCAATTTTGCAGGTGGTTCTTTTAAAACCAAAACTCCAGAAGAAACGTACGAACTCTTTGAGGAGATAGCAATGGAGACCCAACATACGGATACAAGAGGTAAACGTGTTATTAGTGGTTCTAATGATGCTTCTAGTGTGCAGATTTCAAAACTAGAACAAAAGCTAGATGCTCTTCTTGCATTAAACTCAAGAAGCCCTCCGAAGGAAGTGTGTAGCATTTGTGAATCTCATGACCATGCTACCACAGCTTGTCCACTTGGGGCTGGATATCCAGAATTTGTGCAAGAACAAGCTAAGTTGGTAAATTCCTACAACCAAGGTCCAAGAAATGATCCATACTCTCAAAGTTATAATCCAGGTTGGAGGAATCATCCAAACTTTTCATGGAGAAATACCCAGAATCAAGCAAATCCCCCTTCATTCCAAAGGCCACAACAATCATCATCATCATTGGAAGATATAGTGAAGCAGATGGCAATCAACCAATCCAATTTTCAGCAAACTACACAAGCTGCCATCTCCAAATTGGAAGTCCAATTAGGCCAAATAGCTGCTGAAATAACTCAAAGAGTGCCTGGGAAATGGCCAAGCCAAACTGAGATCAATCCAAAGAACCCAGAAGCCAAGGCCATTCATGTGCTCAGATCAGGTAAGATCATTGATAATAAAGATGATTCTAATCTTTCAAATGATGTTGTGATTGTAGAAAATGAAGAGGAGGAGACCATGGCCACGGAAGGAGAACAACTCAAAACTTCTCAATCTGCTCCTAAGGCCAAATCAGATTCTCAGAAATCCGATCAATTCCAATTGCATAAAAGGGATGACAAATTTGTGCCACCACATCTTCAAGAAGATAGATACGTGCCACCCGCTCCATATGTTCCACAGATTCCATTTCTAGGCCGTCTTAAGAAAGCAAAGCAAGATAAGGCTTTTAAAGAGATTTATGATATTTTGAGTAAAGTTAATATCAATTTGCCTTTGCTTGATCTTATTGAACAGATTCCTGCATATGGAAAATTCATCAAGGACTTGAAAACTCACAAGCTCAATTTCGCTCCAAATGAAGGAGTAAAGCTCGACCAGAATGTAAGTGCTGTGTTGCAAAGGAAGCTTCCACCAAAACTAGATGATCCTGGCAGCTTTGACATTCCCATTAACATTGGAGGCAAGAAGGTTGGAAGAGCCATGTTGGACTTGGGAGCAAGCATCAATGTTTTGCCATATTCAGTTTATCAAGAGCTTGGCTTAGAAGGGATGAAGAAGACTTCAATGCGACTTGAACTAGCTGATCATTCTATAAAATATCCAAAAGGTATTGTAGAAGATATTCTAGTTCAAGTTAATACACTAATTCTCCCTGCTGATTTTGTAGTGATGGACATGGAAGACAATCCAAATGGAGATCGTGTTGATCCCATTCTCCTAGGCAGGCCATTCATGGCCACTGCAGACACAATCATCAAAGTGAAAGATAGCACCCTCTCCATGACTGTTTTGGGTGAAACTGTTGAATTTAAAATGCTTAATGCTCTATCTCAACCTTCTATCTCTCTTGATTCTTGCTTTTCAATTGATGTTGTGGATCATGAGGTTTCTTCCATAATTTTGCAGAGAAAGTCTAATGATGCTCTAGAAGCTGTCTTAACACAAGAAGAGGAAGATCTTTGTGAACCGGAGTTCCAAGAAGTGGTGGCTGCCTTAGAAGTGTTTCCGCCATACCCACCATCCTTTAGGCCACCAATCGAGCCTCTTGGACCATCATCCACGAAATTGGAGCCATCCGTTGTCATCCCACCAAAGCTAGAACTTAAACCTCTTCCCAATAATCTTAAATATACATATTTGGGTGCTAACGAAACTCTCCCTGTTATAATTGCTGCAGGTCTCTCCTCACATGAAGAAGAGAGCTTAATTAAAGTTCTAAAAGAGCATAAAACAGCCATTGGGTGGACCATAGCAGACATCAAAGGAATTAGTCCAAGCATGTGCATGCACCGGATTTTAATGGAAGAAGACAGCAAACCATCTCGTGATGCCCAAAGGAGGCTAAATCCCAACATGAAAGAGGTGGTTAGAGCTGAAGTTTTAAAGCTACTCGATGTAGGAATCATCTACCCAATTTCAGATTCTAAGTGGGTGAGCCCTGTGCAAGTTGTTCCAAAGAAGTCCGGAATCACCGTTGTGAAGAATGAGAAGAATGAGCTAGTTCCTACACGAACTGTCACTGGTTGGAGAGTTTGCATTGATTACAGGAAGTTGAACACATCAACTAGAAAAGATCATTTCCCCTTGCCTTTTATTGATCAAATGCTTGAACGTTTATCCGGCCATGCTTACTATTGTTTTCTTGATGGTTTTTCAGGTTATAATCAAATTCCCATTGCTCCGGAAGACCAAGAGAAAACCACATTCACATGCCCATTTGGTACGTTTGCTTATAGAAGGATGCCATTCGGTTTGTGCAATGCCCCAGCAACTTTCCAAAGATGCATGATGTCAATCTTTTCAGATATGGTGGAACGATTCATTGAGGTGTTTATGGATGATTTTTCAGTTTTTGGTTCCTCTTTTGATAATTGTCTTCACCACTTGTCTCTAGTGCTTAAAAGATGCCAGGAAACAAATCTGATTTTGAATTGGGAGAAGTGTCACTTCATGGTGAGACAAGGCATTGTACTAGGCCATGTGATTTCAAGCAAGGGAATCGAAGTGGATAAAGCCAAGATTGACCTCATCTCAAATCTTCCACCCCCTACCTCTGTTAAAGGAATTAGAAGCTTTCTAGGTCATGCTGGATTCTATAGAAGGTTCATCAAAAATTTCTCAAGCATTACAAGGCCATTGTGTAATCTCCTTACTAAGGATGCTGTTTTTGAGTTTAATGAAGCTTGCATGGAAGCTTTTACTACCTTGAAGAGGGAGCTAACTTCAGCCCCTATTATCATAGCTCCGGATTGGTCTTTACCATTTGAAATAATGTGTGATGCCTCTGACTTTGCTATTGGTGCAGTTTTAGGTCAAAAGAAGAACAAGCTGCCCCATGTGATTCATTATGCTAGCCGGACCTTGAATGATGCTCAAATCAACTACTCCACAACAGAGAAGGAGTTGCTTGCTGTGGTTTTTGCTTTAGAAAAATTTCGTTCCTACCTTGTTGGTTCTAAAGTAATTGTTTATTCTGACCATGCAGCTCTTAGATACTTGCTCACTAAGAAGGATGCCAAACCACGCTTGATTAGATGGATTCTCTTGCTGCAAGAATTCGATTTGGAGATTCGAGATAAGAAGGGATGTGAGAATGTGGTAGCTGATCATTTGAGCAGAATTGTGGTTGAAGAAAAAGGGGCAGCTATGCTACCCTTGAATGAGACTTTCCCTGATGAACAACTATAGGCTGCCCAAGTCAAAGAGCCATGGTATGCTGATTTTGTTAATTATCTTGCTTGTGGTGTTCTTAGAAATGATCTAACTTCTCAGGACAAGAAGAAGTTCTTTTCCATGGTGAAACATTATGTCTGGGATGAACCTTTCTTATTCAAGCATTGCCCGGATCAACTCATCAGAAGATGTGTTCCAGAAGAAGAGCAAGAAAGCATACTTAGGCATAGCCATGAATTGGCTTGTGGAGGTCACTTTGGAGTTAAGAAAACAGCACTTAAAATTCTGCAATCTGGTTTCTTTTGGCCCACTCTATTCAAAGATGCGTTTAATTTTTGTGTTAAGTGTGATAGGTGCCAAAGGATGGGGAACATAAGTCGCAGGAATGAAATGCCATTGAATAACATACTTGTTGTGGAGCTCTTCGATGTGTGGGGTATTGATTTCATGGGACCATTCCCATCTTCCTTTGGTTATACTTACATACTTGTTGCTGTTGATTATGTGTCTAAATGGGTGGAAGCCATAGCCACCAAAACCAATGATTATAAGGTACTGAAGTTCTTGAAGGATAATATTTTCACAAGGTTTGGTACTCCAAGGGCTGTCATTAGTGATGGAGGCAGCCACTTCTGTAACAAGCCATTCGAAGCACTCATGAAAAAGTACAACATCACCCATCGAGTCTCTACACCATATCATCCGCAAACTTCTGGTCAAGTAGAAATAAGCAATAGAGAAATTAAGCACATCCTGGAGAAGGTGGTGAACAATACAAGGAAAGATTGGGCAGCCAAGCTCAATGATGCATTATGGGCTTATAGGACTGCATATAAGACTCCCATTGGAATGAGCCCTTATCGTCTTGTGTTTGGGAAAGCTTGTCACCTGCCAATGGAGCTTGAACACAATGCTTTTTGGGCCATCAAGAAGTTGAATTTTGATCTAGACAAGGCAGGCCATGCAAGAAAGTTTCAGCTCAATGAATTGGAAGAAATTAGACATGAGTCTTATGAGAATGCAAAGCTTTACAAAGAACGAACCAAGAGTTACCATGACAGAAACATTCAACGGAAAGAGTTCTCCAAAGGTATGTCAGTTCTTTTGTTTAACTCACGTTTGCGTCTCTTTCCAGGAAAATTGAAGTCTAGATGGCAAGGCCCATTCACCGTGGTCAATGTTTCTCCCTATGGAGCTGTGGAGATTCAAAACCCTAAAGATGGCTCGACTTTCAAAGTAAATGGACAACGTTTAAAGCCATTCTATGAGGGAGTTTCAGCTGGCATCCAAACTGGCCATGTGGTAGATCAACTTCCCTTCGTACCATCAACTTAGCTGATTGCACAATGTCTTGCCAAGACAGTAACTAAGGCGCTTCTTGGGAGGCAACCCATGTGTTCAAGAAGAAGGTGCTTGGTAGCAATCGACCTAATCGCATCAAGGGGAAGCATTTCAATCCTTTCTCTTTACTTGTTTTGTTTTTATTTTAGTCATTTTAAGTTTATGTTCCTTTTTTATAAATAAATAAATATAAAAATAAAATAAAAAATTTCATATAAGCTAACTTTTGGTAACCCCAGTGAGCACCTCCGTCAATACAGTGTCTAGGAGTTCTTTAGGCGACACCTTCGGTGTCTAAGAAGTTTGGGTTTTAAGCGGGACCATTGTGACCCCTCCAACCTTCCCGGATCCCCTGGCTGTGTTTTATGAGGCCCTTAACTGGTCATCCATGAGTTGCTTATATATTCATTTTTTTTTTTATTTAAATTTTTCCTAAACCTTCTTCTAAACTTTTCCCTTTATCATTTGTTTGTTCTCAATCATCTTTTGTATGCTTTCACATTGAGGACAATGTTCAATTCAGGTTTGGGGGGAAGGTTTTCAATTTCAATTTTCTTATCCATTTGTGTTTTCAATTTTCGTTCTCTTGTCACTATTTTTTTTTATTTTTTTTATTTTTTTAAAGAATGTCATACAATCAATGCTATGGAGCTGTTATTTGAGGTTTTCATATCAGAATTTTGCACTTCACAAAGCTTTTGCTCTTAGAATTCTGGTGGCTAAAGTACCATGCTCAAATTCTCGAAGGAAAATAGTGGAGACTACCCTAGTGAGCTATATCGAGCCTAATTGCTTTCTTGAGAGGGTTTAAAGTGTTCTATTTCTCATCCATACTTATTTTCTTCAATTCCCTCTAATTGATCTTATCATTTCATTTTGATTGAATACTAAGGATGATTCTCTTTTGTAGATATCATATGCTTGCTCTCATTCATGAATGAACTCATTGAGGTGATGCTAGGCTATGTGTGTATAACCATTCTATATGCTTTCTTTTCACCCTACCCATATGTGTGTTCCATTAGCCCTCTTGAAGCCAAACACTTAAAGCCTTTTTCTTCTATCACCCTCATCATTTCCCTACCTTTGTATCTCAATCTGAGATACTTGACCTATTGTAGCCATACCCTAGTAACTTAGAAATATACCAAGGTTTGCCAACATAAAGTTTGAAGCAAGGAAGTTGCAGCCATGTACCTAAATAAGAATTTTGTGTGAATCTGTGCAATAAAGTAAAGAAGATGCATATCAAATCAGCAAAGATGAAAGTGTTTCAATATGATCTAAGTGTGAGAAATAAAGTCTATGCCAGGTGATACCATGAAGTTTGCTGCCATGCCAATCTAAATCAATGATGCCTTGTAGATTAATGAAGCATGCAACCTTGGTATGTTCTTAAGTTATTTGTTTTTCCTTCCAATTCTTCCATTTCCCCTAACCTTAGCCTTTCATTACAACCTTGTGAAAGACCTAGCTGATCTTTGAGGATGTATTCATGTGTGATGGTAAGTATGTGTGTATCTCTATTCTTAGTATTTGATTCCTTTCATGAGATCTAACCCAATTTGTGCTTCTATTTCTTACACTCACTTATGCTTTCTTGAGAGAATTAAACCATAGGTTCTGAGTGATTGAGTGTTTTCTGTGAGAATTAGAGTCAAAGCATATTCTCTATTCAAGGTTTGAGTGTGCTTGCTTTGAAACCGTGTGCCTTTGAGCTATAGCTTCCACTTGTACACACTGATTGATCACATATCTTGGCAACTCTATGGTGTTGGAGGTATGACTAAAGTTTTCTTTCATTTTCATTAGTTGATTTCAAAGTTTATTTTTCTAACCACTTTGTTTTGTAGACTCAGTAAAGCGTTTGTGGGTATCGTATCTGTTAAACCCTCAGGAGACACAACTCCTCCTACTAGGGATGCCTAGAGGTTTAAAGGCTTGTTGCATATGCTCAATGCAATCGAGTTACCTACGAAAGTGGTCTAGTTAACTTCTTGTTTTGTTTTTACCTTTGTTTTTCTTTTGTTTTGCTTGAGGACTAGCAAAATCTAGGTTTGGGGGTGTGTTAAGCTCATAATTTCATACATATACATGCCCAATTTACTTACTTCTTTTGCTTAGTTTCCTATAATTCTGAGTTATTTGCCTCTATTTGTGTGTTTTGTAGGCCAATAGAGTAAGAGAGCATAATTCATGCAATTCAAGCATGTTTAGGCCTGATTTGGATGAATGGAAGAAGAGCTTAAAGACAAACTCATTTTGGCTACAGCCCCCTGCCAGTCCAGTTCCGTAGGTCATATTGCAAGCTTTGTTTCAGCAACCTACACAGCTCGGATAAGGCAGAATTCTTCATAAAAGTTGTTCCAATGGGTGTGTACTATAACATATCCAAAATTCAGCCCCATTGGATAAATCTGGAGTCCGTTACCTAGCAAACACTAAACCATGCTCAGGATGGATTTTTGTCAGCGAGCAAAACGAGTTAGCAATTTGTTTCGGCCTTAACTTCCTCCTCCGAGCTTGGATTGGGCCAATACTTGTGTGGTTGGATCATACACATTCTGAACTTCACAATGGAAATCTTAAAGTCTTCATTTGATTCAGCCTAGCCCAATTCGTAAGCCCAAGAAGTTGCTGGTCATGCTGACATGAGGATGAGCTGGTTGGAAGCTTGGTCATGGTGAGCTAGGCATGAGCTATTGTAGCTGGTTGGAAGCTTGGTCATGGTGACATGAAGATGAGCTAGGGCTGCTGGTGGGATTTATTGGTGAAGTGCATCAACCAATTCAGATTTTATAATGCAAGTGTTGTATGCATTAGCCATATTGAATTCAGATTTATCACTCCCCTCTCCCTATAAATACCACATCCATTCCACATTCAAGACACAACAAATCCTGAGATTCACAACCCCCACAATTCACTCCAACCATCCTCAAACACTCTCACAATCCCAAACACTCCAACAATCACCAAAACAACTCCAGCAAACTTCTGTTCCATTTCCCTACGAATTTCATCTTCCTTAGCCATCACCACTCACTCAAACTCATCCCAAATCACCTCCATATCCTTCATACATCTTTCTAGAAGTGGGGAAGCTCTTGGAGAAGCATTAGAAGTGGAGAAGCACTTGGAGAAGCCTTGGACACCACAAGAACTTCAGAAAAAGGGTTTTTCTACTCTTATTGCATTCATTATGTTTTCTCATTTCTATTCAAGTCTCTTTTCCATTTTGAGTAGCTAAATCCATAACTAGGGCTTCGATGTAACCTAACATGAATATTCTGGGTTTATAAGTTTGGAGTTTCAAGTTTGATTCATGATTCATGTTCTTATTCATTATGCTTATAAGTTAACATGCTTGTTTGAATGATTGATCACCATTAGAACTTGTTTGTTAACTATCTTGGTTTGAATTAAGAGTATACACCATGCTTTAATTCGAATTGAACTATGAATAGGAAGAGTATGTATGGACATTCGACAACAGGGATTAGATACATACTTGGTTGTTTAAAATGTTCTTCTATGCTTAATGGGTTCCTAATGCTTAATTTTAGGTTAGACAACAAATGATCAAATTAGGGAATTAGGAACACAAGGTTAGGACCAAACACCATGGCCTAATCATACTTTAGCTAGAATCAATCCTTGAATATGAATTAGACTTGTTACTTGACTCCTTATAACCCAGAGTTGAATTGTTATGGTGATTCGAATGCCCTAGTCTCCAAATCCGTTTTCCAGCCCTTCAAAATCACACTTTGTTACATTTGTTTAATTGCCTTCCTTTGCAATTTCAGTTTGTTTAGTTCTTCTCACAAGCACAAGCTCTTTCACTTCAATTTCCAATTTCATTTTGCTTCTGTTTAAAACTAATCTCACTTTAAATTCTGTTTTAGATTTAACTTCCTAACTTCTTGAATTCGGTAATCTAAAGTACATAACTAATTTGAACTTCTCAGTCTTCGTGGGTACGACCTCGTACTTGTCTTGCTATACTACTAATTGCCCCGTACAATTGCGAGTTAACATATTATTAACAACAGCGATGCCCTGGCACTGAGCGTGCAGAGTACGGCAACAGTCGCAAGTTTGGGTCATCGCCTACTTGCGAAGTCCCATGAGGTAGAGGTGCTAAAGGGTCAGTTGGCGGCGGAGCGAAGTATGGTTGAGGAGTGTCAGACTGCTATAAAAAGCTTGAAAAGGGAGAGGTCAAGGATAGTGGAGGTGAATCGACACCAGCTAGAAGTATTGCGGGACGAGAATAGAAACCTATCAAAGATGGTAGAGTTGTACTCTCGCGACATGCGAAAACAGCTGGAAGACCTAGACAGACCGGGTAAACGCAAACAAGCATATCGCGAGAGTAGTTACGCTCAAGCTAAGATTGCGATCTTTGGGAGCTCAAGTGATGAGCCCCAAGAAGCAGTGCGTGAAGCCCCGGAAGAGGACAGCCAGAGGGCCAAACTCAAAGCTCCAATGGTCGAGACACCAAGCACCGAGAAGAAATGATTTCCTACTGCATTATTGTTGTTTTTATTTTATTTTGTTGTTTTTGTATTTTCATTATTTAGTTTCGGAAATAAAAGAGTAAGGTTGCAGAAAGAAAAAGAAAAAGAAAAAGAAAACACACTTCCCAACTAAAATAAAACAAAGACGACAAACGGAAAAGAAAACACATTTCTCTAACTAAAATAAGACAAAGATGATAGCCGAAAGGGGAAGGCAAAAACACAAAACACTAGAAAATGAAAGTAACGGGCAAAAACATAAAACACCAGAAAACACGGAGAAAAGAAAAGTAAAGTGAAAGTTAATGTGCTCCCCCTTGAAGCGATTAGGTCGAGCATGCCCGGGAAATCCGAAATGGTGTTGGCTCTCTCTCATCAGCATATGTCTATTTAAACCACACCTCTGCAAGCGGATGATACCCAGCATTTCTTCCTGCAAACTCAAGGAAAAACATCAAAAAATTCAGAAGCAAAACAAATGGCATCCTCATGCACTCACCTTGATGATCTCAACCTTGAGCTCTCACTTGCACCACCGAATGCCCAGACAAGGGCTCCTCCAAACACTGTCTTTCCAAACTCTTCATATCATCACGGCACGGCCTCAAACTTTGCTGAGGGAATACCGAACTTTTCTGAGGCACTATCGAACAGAGCAGTGCTGCTAGGAGGCATGATTAGCAGCAAGCTCACTCCGACAGATCATCTGCATGTGGCACAGAGGTTTGATAAGGCAGCGGTAGAGGAGTCCCACAATTTAACTGTGCTCCACGCGGTCTCCGCTACCAATTTGGGCATGCAATTACTGGCGAGGACAAGGGAGTGTGCCGCGATGAGCGAGGAAATAGCTTCCTTGAAGGCTATGGTAGCGAACTTGCAGAAGCGGCTCTACTGTGCCAATCAGCACGTGGAAGCACTGCAGAGAAAAAATGAGGACCATATGGAGCTGCTGCAGATTCTACAAGTGCGAGAAAATAGAGGCAAGCCATGATGATGATGGAGATGAAGAAGATGAAGAAGATGATGAAGAAGATGATGATGATGATGATGTTTTTTTTTTTTTTTTTGTTTTGTTTTGTTTTTTTGTTTTGTTTTGTTTTGTTTGTTTGTTTTTTTTTTTTTTTGTTTTTTTTTATGCAATGTTTGAAATAAAAATGTGTTTTAACACTCAGAAATAAACTAACTAACCATACCACGTAAATAAATAAATAAACTAACATAACAACACAAAAACAGAAACAAAACAAAAACAAAGACTCAACAGAAAAGAAAACAAAGAAAATAAAAAAAACTTAATTTAAAAACACACAATATACAAGCAACTCACGGATGACCAGTTAAGGGCCTCAGAAAACACAGCCAGGGGATCCGGGAAGGTTGGAGGGGTCACAATGGTCCCGCTTAAAACCCAAACTTCTTAGACACCGAAGGTGTCGCCTAAAGAACTCCTAGACACTGTATTAACGGAAGTGCTCACTGGGGTTACCATAAGTCGGCTCATATGAAAAATAAATTTTTTTTTTTAAAAATATTTTTTAAAAAATATATTCTCGTAAGAAAAAGAAACAAAAACAAATTAAGATAACATGAAACAACAAACCATAAACGAAAATGAATTAAGTACTCTAAACAAACTCAAACAAACGATATAAATTATTGTACTAAAAGAAACAAACCAAGAAACCAAAGAAAAAAAACAAACAGCACTTTCTATCACCTATTTATCACCATTTGGACAGATTCGTTTCTATGTTTTTCAGCTTCGACCTCTGTTCAGTTTTTAGGCTATAACTTTCCAACCGTAAGTCCAAAGTTTACGTTCTTTATATGGTTGGATTCAGCATAGAAAAACAAAGAACTCAGCGCGGACCAAAAGGCAAAAACAACTACGGAAATAAACAGAATTCAAAGAAGAGAAAGGATTGAAATGCTCCCCTTGAAGCGATTAGGTCGAGCGTGATGCATTTGGAGGTCGCGACTTCTCCCACTACTCCACACTTCCTATCTTTGAAGTTGCCATCTCTCTTAAGCTGTCATAAATTGCTAAAACAAACACACAAACTTGAAATGGAATTAAAAGGATTAGGAAATAAAAACTAAAATGAAAAGGAAAATCAACACACATCCAATTCCATGCTTCAAAGCAACAAGCACCAATGGGTTGTGTAAGCTGGGACTTAAACCCAGTTCTCTTGCTTGTTGGGCAATTGTCCTTTTCTGTTGGACTACAAACACAACTTGTCCATTAACGTCATTAACTTTAAAACAAGAAATTGTCCAATTAAGAAAAAAAAAATAAAGTAGGAAAGCCAAATAGAATCAAACAATGTTACCGATCCCCGGCAACGGCGCCAAAAACTTGTTGTATAGATACAGCTGCACCAAAATGGATTAAGCTGCATCCTCAACTTGTGATACTCGCAAGTGCATGAGCCGTTCGGTAGTATAGCGTATGTAAGTGCGAGGTCGATCCCACGAGGATTGGTGATAGAATGATTCAATTCATTTTCCCTACACAAAACAAAAACAAAAACAAAGAACATGAAAGAAGGAAGAAAATAAGAAAGTAACTCAAGCAAATAAGTTCCCAAGTTCAATTTAGATTAATGGATTGATTCTAGCTAAAGTATGATTAAGCCATGGTGTGTGGTCATAACCTTGTGTTCCTAATTCCCTAATTTGATCATTTGTTGTCTAACCTAAAATTAAGCATTAGGAACCCATTAAGCATAGAAGAACATTTTAAACAACCAAGTATGTATCTAATCCCTGTTGTCGAATGTCCATACATACTCTTCCTATTCATAGTTCAATTCGAATTAAAGCATGGTGTCTACTCTTAATTCAAACCAAGATAGCTAACATGCAAGCCTTAATGGTGATCAATCATTCAAACTAGCATATTAACTTATAAGCATAATGAATAAGAACATGAACCATAATTGAAACTTGGAAACTAATCAAACTTGAAACTAAAGAAAAGAATTTACATAATGAAAAATAAATTACAACTAAGAAGCAAAAGCAAAGCTAGAATTGAGAACTAGAAAGCAAAATTAAGAGAATTTGAGGGAGAGAAGGGAAGGGAGCTCTAGAGAAGTGTTTGAGAGCTCCCCCCCTTGGGGTGTGTTTACAAGCTTAGAGAACTTCTCTATTCATAGGCCTAGGGGAAGTGAAAATCTGAATTCAATATGACTAATGCATACAACACTTGTATTATAAAATCTGAATTGGTTGATGCACTTCACCAATAAATCCCACCAGCAGCCCTAGCTCATCTTCATGTCACCATGACCAAGCTTCCAACCAGAAACAATAGCTCATCCTGAGGTCAGCATGACCAGCAACTTCAAGGGCTTACAAATTGGGCTCGGCTAAATCAAATGAAGACTTTAAGATGTCCATTGTGAAGTTCAGAATGTGTATGATCCAACCACACAAGTATTGGCCCAATCCAAGCTCGGAGGAGGAAATTAAGGCCGAAACAAATTGCTAACTCGTTTTGCTCGCTGACAAAAATCCATCCTGAGCATGGTTCAGGGTTTGCCAGGTTACGGACTCCAGATTTATCCAATGGGGCTGAATTTTGGATATGCTATAGTACACACCCATTGGAACAACTTTCATGAAGAATGCGGCCTCATCCGAGTTGTGTAGGTTGCTAAAACAAAGCTTGCAATATGACCTACGGAACTGGACTGGCAGGGAGCTGTAGCCAAAATGAGTTTGTCTTTAAGCACTTCTTCCCTTTATCCAAATCAGGCTTTAACATGCATGGATTGCATCATTTCCTATCCAAAGCCATCATTGTTACCTAAAGCTGAAAGATAAACACAAAAAGGATTAAAAGCACAAGTTTAACTCAAAAACATAACCAAATCATAAGCTAGAAGGGTACAAAATGATATATAATTATGAACCGATCACACCTATTGATTTCGGATCGAGCCCAAAACTTGGGCAACATCATAATATCGTGGGAGGAGTCATTTGGTGAGTTTTGAGTGAAATCCAATCGCTAGAAGTATGGAATACACCAACCACTCCAATTAGAAACGAACTGCCGTTGAACTTGTATTGTCCAATTTGGAACACCTATTGATTTCGGATCGAGCCCAAAACTTGGGCAACATCATAATATGGTGGGAGGAGTCATTTGGTGAGTTTTGAGTGAAATCCAATCGCTAGAAGTATGGAATACACCAACCACTCCAATTAGGAACGAACTGCCGTTGAACTTGAATTGTCCAATTTCTCACACCTATTGATTTCGGACCGAGCCCCAAACTTGGGCAACATCATAATATGGTGGGAGGAGTCATTTGGTGAGTTTTGAGTGAAATCCAATCGCTAGAAGTATGGAATACACCAACCACTCCAATTAGGAACGAACCGCCGTTGAACTTGAATTGTCCAATTTGGAACACCTATTGATCTCGTATCGAGCCCAAAACTTGGGAAACATCATAATATGGTGGGAGGAGTCACTTGGTGAGTTTTGAGTGAAATCCAATCGCTAGAAGTATGGAATACACCAACCACTCAAATTAGGAACGAACTGTCGTTGAACTTGAATTGTCCAATTTGGAGCACCTATTGATTTCGGATCGAGCCCAAAACTTGGGCAACATCATAATATGGTGGGAGGAGTCATTTGGTGAGTTTTGAGTGAAATCCAATCGCTAGAAGTATGGAATACACCAACCACTCCAATTAGGAACGAACCGCCGTTGAACTTGAATTGTCCAATTTGGAACACCTATTGATCTCGTATCGAGCCCAAAACTTGGGAAACATCATAATATGGTGGGAGGAGTCACTTGGTGAGTTTTGAGTGAAATCCAATCGCTAGAAGTATGGAATACACCAACCACTCAAATTAGGAACGAACTGTCGTTGAACTTGAATTGTCCAATTTGGAGCACCTATTGATTTCGGATCGAGCCCAAAACTTGGGCAACATCATAATATGGTGGGAGGAGTCATTTGGTGAGTTTTGAGTGAAATCCAATCGCTAGAAGTATGGAATACACCAACCACTCCAATTAGGAACGAACTGTCGTTGAACTTGAATTGTCCAATTTGGAGCACCTATTGATTTCGGATCGAGCCCAAAACTTGGGCAACATCATAATATGGTGGGAGGAGTCATTTGGTGAGTTTTGAGTGAAATACAATCGCTAGAAGTATGGAATACACCAACTACTCCAATTAGGAACGACCTGCCGTTGAACTTGAATTGTCCAATTTCTTACACCTATTGATTTCGGATCGAGCCCCAAACTTGGGCAACATGATAATATGGTGGGAGGAGTCATTTGGTGAGTTTCGAGTGAAATCCAATCGCTAGAAGTATGGAATACACCAACCACTCCAATTAGGAACGAACTGCGGTTGAACTTGAATTCTCCAATTTCTCCCACCTATTGATTTCGGATCGAGCCCAAAACGTGGGCAACATCATAATATGGTGGGAGGAGTCATTTGGTGAGTTTTGAGTGAAATCCAATCGCCAGTAGTATGGAATACACCAACCAATACAATTAGGAACGAACTGTCGTTGAAATTGAATGGACCAATTTCTCACACCTATTGATTTCGGATTGAGCCCAAAACTTGGGCAACATCATAATATGGTGGGAGGAGTCATTTGGTGACTTTTGAGTGAAATACAATCGCTAGAAGTATGGAATAGACCAACCACTCCAATTAGGAACGAACTTCCGTTGAAATTGAATTGTCCAATTTCTCACACCTGTTGATTTCGGATCGAGCCCCAGACTTGGGCAACAACATAATATGGTGGGAGGAGTCATTTGGTGAGTTTTGAGTGAAATCCAATCGCTAGAAGTATGGAATACACCAACCACTCCAATTAGGAACGAACTGGCGTTGAGCTTGAATTGTCCAATTTGGAACACCTATTGATGTCGGATCGAGCCCAAAACTTGGGCAACATCATAATATGGTGGGAGGAGTCATTTGGTGAGTTTTGAGTGAAATCCAATCGATAGAAGTATGGAATACACCAACCACTCCAATTAGGAACGAACTTCCGTTGAAATTGAATTGTCCAATTTCTCACACCTGTTGATTTCGGATCGAGCCCCAGACTTGGGCAACAACATAATATGGTGGGAGGAGTCCTTTGGTGAGTTTTGAGTGAAATCCAATCGCTAGAAGTATGGAATACACCAACCACTCCAATTAGGAACGAACTGCCGTTGAACTTGAATTGTCCAATTTCTCACACCTATTGATTTCGGATCGAGCCCAAAACTTGGGCAACATCATAATATGGTGGGAGGAGTCATTCGGTGAGTTTTGAGTGAAATCCAATCTTTAGAAGTATTGTTGCATTCCTAAAAGGACACAAATTAATGTGCAAACAACCAGTTAAAAATACCCGCAAGTGCACGAATCTATCGAAGTATAGATTATGTAAGTACGGGGTCGATCCCACGAAGAACTTGTCGGCTTGCTATAAGTTCTAATTTGAGTACGTAAAGAAGACTTATTTAACACACCACAAATCCACAAATGCAAAATGGAAACTAGAAATGAGTAAAGAAGTGTAAAAAAAATGGAACAACACAAGAAAACTAAAGAGAAACACAAACAGCATTTTCAATCACCATTTTATCACCTATTTATCGCTAGAAGTATGGAATACACCAACCACTCCAATTAGGAACGAACTGCCGTTGAACTTGAATTGTCCAATTTCTCACACCTATTGATTTCGGATCGAGCCGAAAACTAGGGCAACATCATAATATGGTGGGAGGAGTCATTTGGTGAGTTTTGAGTGAAATCCAATCGCTAGAAGTATGGAATACACGAACCACTCCAATTAGGAACGAACTGCCGTTGAACTTGAATTGTCCAATTTGGAACACCTATTGATTTCGGATAGAGCCCAAAACTTGGGCAACATCATAATATGGTGGGAGGAGTCATTTGGTGAGTTTTGAGTGAAATCCAATCGCTAGAAGTATGGAATACACCAACCACTCCAATTAGGAACGAACTGCCGTTGAACTTGAATTGTCCAATTTCTCACACCTATTGATTTCGGACCGAGCCCCAAACTTGGGCAACATCATAATATGGTGGGAGGAGTCATTTGGTGAGTTTTGAGTGAAATTCAATCGCTATAAGTATGGAATACACCAACCACTCCAATTAGGAACGAACTGCCGTTGAACTTGAATTGTCCAATTTGGAACACCTATTGATTTCGGATCGAGCCCAAAACTTGGGCAACATCATAATATGGTGGGAGGAGTCATTTGGTGAGTTTTGAGTGAAATCCTATCGCTAGAAGTATGGAATACACCAACCACTCCAATTAGGAACGAACTGCCGTTGAACTTGAATTGTCCAATTTGGAACAGCTATTGATTTCGGATCGAGCCCCAAACTTGGGCAACATCATAATATGGTGGGAGGAGTCATTTGGGGAATTTTGAGTGAAATACAATCAGTAGAAGTATGGAATACACCAACCACATCAACTAGGAACGAACTGCCGTTGAACTTGAATTGTCCAATTTCTCACAACTATTGATTTCGGATCGAGCCCAAAACTTGGGCAACATCATAATATGGTGGGAGGAGTCATTTGGTGAGTTTTGAGTGAAATCCAATCGCTAGAAGTATGGAATACACCAACCACCCCAATTAGGAACGACCTGCCGTTGAACTTGAATTGACCAATTTCTCCAACCAATTGATTTTGGATCGAGCCCAAAACTTGGGCAACATCATAATATGATGGGAGGAGTCATTTGGTGAGTTTTGAGTAAAATCCAATCGCTAGAAGTATGGAATATACCAACCACTCCAAGTAGGAACGAACTGCCGTTGAACTTGAATTGTCCAATTTGGAACACCTACTGATTTCGGATCGAGCCCAAAACTTGGGCAACATCATAATATGGTGGGAGGAGTCAGTTGGTGAGTTTTGAGTGAAATCCAATCGCTACAAGTATGGAATACACCAACCACTCCAATTAGGAACGAACTGCCGTTGAACTTGAATTGTCCAATTTCTCACACCTATTGATTTCGGATCGGGACCAAAAGTTGGGCAACTTCATAATATGGTGGGAGGAGTCATTCGTTGAGTTTTGAGTGAAATCCAATCGCTAGAAGTGTGGAATACACCAACCACTCCAATTAGGAACGAACTGCCGTGGAACTTGAATTGTCCAATTTGGAACACCTATTGATTTCGGATCGAGCCCCAAACTTGGGCAACATCATAATATGGTGGGAGGAGTCATTTGGGGAATTTTGAGTGAAATCCAATCGCTAGAAGTATGGAATACACGAACCACTCCAACTAGGAACGAACTGCCGTTGAACTTGAATTGTCCAATTACTCACACCTATTGATTTCGGATCGAGCCCAAAACTTGGGAAACATCATAATATGTTGGGAGGGGACATTTTGTGAGTTTTGAGTGAAATCCAATCGCTAGAAGTATGGAATACACCAACCACTCCAATTTGGAACGAACTGCCGTTGAACTTGAATTGTCCAATTTCTCACACCTATTGATTTCGGATCGGGCCCAAAAGTTGGGCAACTTCATAATATGGTGGGAGGAGTCATTTGTTGAGTTTTGAGTGAAATCCAATCGCTAGAAGTGTGGAATACACCAACCACTCCAATTAGGAACGAACTGCCGTTGAACTTGAATTGTCCAATTTGGAACACCTATTGATTTCGGATCGAGCCCCAAACTTGGGCAACATCATAATATGGTGGGAGGAGTCATTTGGGGAATTTTGAGTGAAATCCAATCGCTAGAAGTATGGAATACACCAACCACTCCAACTTGGAACGAACTGCCGTTGACCTTGAATTGTCCAATTTCTCACACCTATTGATTTCGGATCGAGCCCAAAATTTGGGAAACATCATAATATGTTGGGAGGGGTAATTTTGGGAGTTTTGAGTGAAATTCAATCGCTAGAAGTGTGGAATACACCAACCACTCCAATTAGGAACGAACTGCCGTTGAACTTGAATTGTCCAATTTGGAACACATATTGATTTCGGATCGATACCAAAACTTGGGCAACATGATAATATGGAGGGAGGGGTCATTTGCTGAGTTTTGGGTGAAATCCAATCGCTAGAAGTATGGAATACACCAACCACTCCAATTAGGAACGAACTGCCGTTGAACTTGAATTGTCCAATTTCTCACACCTATTGATTTCGGATCGAGCCCAAAATTTGGGCAACATCATAATATGGTGGGAGGAGTCATTTGGTGAATTTTGAGTGAAATCCAATCGCTAGAAGTATGGAATACACCAACCATTCCAATTCGGAACGAACTGCCGTTGAACTTGAATTGTCCAATTTCTCACACCTATTGATTTCGGATCGAGCCCAAAACTTGGGCAACAACACAATATGGTGGGAGGAGTCATTTTGTGAGTTTTGAGTGAAATCCAGTCGCTAGAAGTATGGAATACACCAACCACTCCAATTAGGAACGAACTGCCGTTGAACTTGAATTGTCCAATTTCTCACACCTGTTGATTTCGGATCGAGCCCAAAACTTGGGCAACATCACAATATGGTGGGAGGAGTCATTTTGTGAGTTTTGAGTGAAATCCAGTCGCTAGAAGTATGGAATACACGAACCACTCCAATTAGGAACGAACTGCCGTTGAACTTGAATTGTCCAATTTGGAACACCTATTGATTTCGGATAGAGCCCAAAACTTGGGCAACATCATAATATGGTGGGAGGAGTCATTTGGTGAGTTTTGAGTGAAATCCAATCGCTAGAAGTATGGAATACACCAACCACTCCAATTAGGAACGAACTGCCGTTGAACTTGAATTGTCCAATTTCTCACAACTATTGATTTCGGATCGAGCCCAAAATTTGGGAAACATCATAATATGTTGGGAGGGGTAATTTTGGGAGTTTTGAGTGAAATTCAATCGCTAGAAGTATGGAATACACCAACCACTCCAATTAGGAACGAACTGCAGTGGAACTTGAATTGTCGAATTTCTCACACCTATTGATTTCGGATCGGGCCCAAAACTTGGGCAACTTCATAATATAGAGGGAGGAGTCATTCGGTGAGTTTTGAGTGAAATCCAATCGCTAGAAGTATGGAATACACCAACCACTCCAATTAGGAACGAACTGCCGTTGAAGTTGAAGTGTCCAATTTCTCACACCTATTGATTTCGGATCGAGCCCAAAACATGGGCAACATCATAATATGGGGGAGGAGTCATTTTGTGAGTTTTGAGTGAAATCCAATCGCTAGAAGTATGGAATACACCAACCACTCCAATTAGGAACGAACTGCCGTTGAACTTGAATTGTCCAATTTCTTTCACCCCTTGATTTCGGATCGAGCCCAAAACTTGGGCAACATCATAATATGGTGGGAGGAGCCATTTGGTGAGTTTTGAGTGAAATCCAATCGCTAGAAGTATGGAATACACCAACCACTCCAATTAGGAACGAACTGCCGTTGAACTGGAATTGTCGAATTTCTCACAACTATTGATTTCGGATCGAGCCGAAAACCAGGGCAACAAGATAATATGGTGGGAGGGGTCATTTGGTGAGTTTTGGGTGAAATCCAATCGCTAGAAGTATGGAATACACCAACCACTACAATTAAGAATGAACTGCCGTTGAACTTGAATTGTCCAATTTCTCACACCTGTTGATTTCGGATCGAGCCCAAAACCTGGGCAACATGATAATATGGTGGGAGGAGTCATTTGGGGAATTTTGAGTGAAATACAATCAGTAGAAGTATGGAATACACCAACCACATCAACTAGGAACGAACTGCCGTTGAACTTGAATTGTCCAATTTCTCACACCTATTGATTTCGGATCGAGCCCAAAACTTGGGCAACATCACAATATGGTGGGAGGAGTCATTTTGTGAGTTTTGAGTGAAATCCAATCGCTAGAAGTATGGAATACGCCAACCATTCCAATTAGGAACGAACTGCCGTTGAACTTGAATTGTCCAATTTCTCACACCTATTGATTTCGTATCGAGCCCAAAACTTGGGCAACATCATAATATGGTGGGAGGAGTCACTTGGTGAGTTTTGGGTGAAATACAATCGCTAGAAGTAGGGAATACACCAACCACTCCAATTAGGAACGAACTGCCGTTGAACTTGAATTGTCCAATTTCTCACACCAATTGATTTCGGATCGAGCCCAAAACTTGGGCAACATCATAATATGGTGGGAGGAGTCATTTGGGGAGTTTTGAGCAAAATCCAATCGCTAGAAGTATGGAATACACCAACCACTCCAATTAGGAACGAACCGCCGTTGAACTTGAATTGTCCAATTTCTCACACCTATTGATTTCGGATCGAACCCCAAACTTGGGCAACATCATAATATGGTGTCAGGAGTCATTTGGTGAGTTTTGAATGAAATCCAATCGCCAGAAGTATGGAAAGCACCAACCACTCCAATTAGAAACGAACTGCCGTTGAACTTGAATTGTCCAATTTCTCACACATGTTGATTTCGGATCGAGCCCAAAATCTGGGCAACATCATAATATGGTGAGAGGGGTCATTTGGTTAGTTTTGGGTGAAATCCAATCGCTAGAAGTATGGAATACACCAACCACTCCAATTAGGATCGAATTGCGGTTGAACTTGAATTATCCAATTTCTTACACCTATTGATTTCGGATCGAGCCCAAAACTTGGGCAACATCATAATATGGTGGGAGGAGTCATTTGGTGTGTTTTGAGTGAAATCCAATCGCTAGAAGTATTGAATACACCAACCACTCCAATTAGGAACGAACTGCCGTTGAACTGGAATTGTCGAATTTCTCACAACTATTGATATCGGATCGAGCCGAAAACCTGGGCAAAAAGATAATATGGTGGGAGGGGTCATTTGGTGAGTTTTGGCTGAAATCCAATCGCTAGTAGTATGGAATACACCAACCACTCCAATTAGGAATGAACTGCCGTTGAACTTGAATTGTCCAATTTCTAACACCTGTTGATTTCGGATCGAGGCCAAAACCTGGGCAACATGATAATATGGTTAGAGGGGTCATTTGGTTAGTTTTGGGTGAAATCCAATCGCTAGAAGTATAGAATACACCAACCACTCCAATTTGGAACGAACTGCCGTTGAACTTGAATTGTCCAATTTTTCACACCTATTGATTTGGGATCGAGCCCTAAACTTGGGCAACATCATAATATGGTGGGAGGAGTCATTTGGTGAGTTTTGAGTGAAATCCAATCGCTAGAAGTATGGAATACACCAACCACTCCAATTAGGAACGAACTGCCGTTGAACTTGAATTGCCCAATTTCTTTCACCTATTGATTTCGGATCGAGCCCAAACTTGGGTGACATCATAATATGCTGGGAGGAGTCATTTGGTGAGTTTTGAGTGAAATCCAATCGCTAGAAGTATGGAATACACCAACCACTCCAATTAGGAACGAACTGCCGTTGAACTTGGATTGCCCAATTTCTTTCACCTATTGATTTCGGATCGAGCCCAAACTTGGGTAACATCATAATATGGTGGGAGGAGTCATTTGGTGAGTTCTGAGTGAAATCCAATCGCTAGAAGTATGGAATACACCAACCACTCCAATTAGGAACGAACTGCCGTTGAACTTGAATTGCCCAATTTCTTTCACCTATTGATTTCGGATCGAGCCCAAACTTGGGTAACATCATAATATGGTGGGAGGAGTCACTTGGTGAGTTTTGGGTGAAATCCAATCGCTAGAAGTAGGGAATACACCAACCACTCCAATTAGGAACGAACTGCCGTTGAAGTTGAAGTGTCCAATTTCTCACACCTATTGATTTCAGATCGAGCCCAAAATTTGGGCAACATCACAATATGGTGGGAGGAGTCGTTATGTGAGTTTTGAGTGAAATCCAATCGCTAGAAGTATGGAATACACCAACCACTCCAATTAGGAACGAACTGCCGTTGAACTTAAATTGTCCAATTTCTTTCACCTATTGATTTCGGATCGAGCCCAAAACTTGGGCAACATCATAATATGGTCGGAGGAGTCATTTGGTGAGTTTTGAGTGAAATCCAATCGCTAGAAGTATGGAATGCACCAACCACTCCAATTAGGAACGAACTGCCGTTGAACTTGAATTGTCCAATTTCACACACCTGTTGATTTCGGATCGAGCCGAGAACCTTGGCAACATGATAATATGGTGAGAGGGGTAATTTGGTTAGTTTTGGGTGAAATCCAATCGCCAGAAGTATGGAATACACCAACCACTCCAATTAGGAACGAACTGCCGTTGAACTTGAATTATCCAATTTCTTACACCGATTGATTTCGGATTGATCCCAAAACTTGGGCAACATCATAATATGGTGGGAGGAGTCATTTGGTGAGTTTTGAGTGAAATCCAATCGCTAGAAGTATGGAATACACCAACCACTCCAATTAGGAACGAACTGCCGTTGAACTTGAATTGCCCAATTTCTTTCACCTATTGATTTCGGATCGAGCCCAAACTTGGGTAACATCATAATATGCTGGGAGGAGTCATTTGGTGAGTTTTGAGTGAAATCCAATCGCTAGAAGTATGGAATATACCAACCACTCCAATTAGGAACGAACTGCCGTTGAACTTGAATTGTCCAATTTCCCACACCTATTGATGTCGGATCGAGCCCAAAACTTGGGCAACTTCATAATATGGTGGGAGGAGTCATTTGGTGAGTTTTGAGTGAAATCCAATCGCTAGAAGTATGGAATACACCAACCACTCCAATTAGGAACGAACTGCCGCTGAACTTGAATTGTCCAATTTCTCACACCTATTGATTTCGGATCGAGCCCAAAACCTGGGCAACATGATAATATGGTGAGAGGGGTCATTGGGTTAGTTTTGGGTGAAATCCAATCGCTAGAAGTGTGGAATACACCAACCACTCCAATTAGGAACGAACTGCCGTTGAACTTGAATTGTCCAATTTCTTTCACCTATTGATTTCGGATCGAGCCCCAAACTTGGGCAACATCATAATATGGTGGGAGGAGTCATTTGGTGAGTTTTGAGTGAAATCCAATCGCTTGAAGTATGGAATACACCAACAACTCCAATTGGGAACGAACAGCGGTTGAACTTGAATTGTCCAATTTCTCACACCTATTGATTTCGGATCGAGACCAAAACCTGGGCAACATGATAATGTGGTGAGAAGGGTCATTTGGTTAGTTTTGGGTGAAATCCAATCTCTAGAAGTATAGAATACACCAACCACTCCAATTAGGAACGAAATGCCGTTGAACTTCAATTATCCATTGTCTTACACCTATTGATTTCGGATTGAGCCCAAAACTTGGGCAACATCATAATATGGTGGGAGGAGTCATTTGGTGAGTTTTGAGTGAAATCCAATCGCTAGAAGTGTGGAATACACCAACCACTCCAATTAGGAACGAAATGCCGTTGAACTTGAATTATCCAATGTGTTACACCTATTGATTTCGGACTGAGCCCAAAACTTGGGCAACATCATAATATGGTGGGAGGAGTCATTTGGTGAGTTTTGAGTGAAATCCAATCTTTAGAAGTATGGAATACACTAACCACTCCAATTAGGAACGAACTGCCGTTGAACTTGAATTGTCCAATTTCTTTCACCTATTGATTTCGGATCGAGCACAAAACTTGGGCAACATCATAATATGGTGGGAGGAGTCATTTGGTGAGTTTTGAGTGAAATCCAATCTTTAGAAGTATGGGATACACCAACAAGTCCAATTAGGAACGAACTGCCGTTGAACTGGAATTGTCCAATTTCTCACACCTGTTGATTTCGGATCGAGCCCAAAACCTGGGCAACAAGATAATATGGTGGGAGGGGTCATTTGGTGAGTTTTGGGTGAAATCCAATCGCTAGAAGTATGGAATACACCAACTGTGGGAGCAAATATTTTCGTCTCCAATCAGAGCACGCCACGTGGAAAAGAAGATTATCCCTTAAATTAATTAATTAAACCATTTATTGGGATAATTAATTAATCAGGATAATATCTTAGTTATATGGTATTATCTCATAATTAATAAAGATAATATCATTAATTGGGATATTATCTTAATAAAGGGATATTATCTTATAATTAATGAGATAATATCAATAATTTGGTTATTATCTTATCACAGGGATAATATCCTAATTATTAGATATTATCTTATAATTAACGAGATAATTCAAATATTTTCAAGTCCGACTCGATCTCTACGAAACCCTAGCCCCGAGGCTCCTATAAATGGATGGGTTTATTCATCATTCAAGGTACATCTAAAACCCGAGAAAATACCCGAAGCTCTCTCTCCCTCTCCACTCTCCACTCTCCATATTTTCTCCACACGGCTCCGGCCACCACACACGGCTCCGGCCGCCCGGTTTACACCATACAAACTCCGTACCCTTTGCTTAGCTATTGTTTTCCTACAAACACTCGAACTAACTTAGGCATCGGAGGGCCTTTGGCCAACACCCCCCCGGGTGTGGTCTATTTACTCCAGTCTTTTTTACAGGAATCGAGAAGGAGAGAGAAGGAAGATCGAAGGTTGAAGGATCTAGAAGCGAATATTCTCCCGCGAGATTATTTGCACAAGGGTACTGAAATTTCAAGTCAATATGCAAATTGAAGTTGAAAAAATAATAACTGAAATTTCCATAGCAAAGTGACCAACCGGCCGAGTTCAAACAAAAAAGAAGATAGGTCAAACAAGACCAGTTGTTCTAAACAAAAAGCAGACTACAAAAGCTGAAAAGAAATAAAGGAGTCTTCATCTACTCCAAAGCGCCGGTAGGGGAACCTTGATCTGCAGCCTCTTCGGCGTCCACCTGATCAGCCACGCTTTCAACAGCTTCACATGCCTGATCTATGACGTCTGCCACTGCCTCATCAGCTGCATCCTCTCCTGCTCCATCGACTATTGCCTCTTCAGCCACCTGCTCTTCAACTCCTTCCATGTCCACAGCATTAACCTGCTCAGGACAAAGCATCTCAATGTCTTCATCTCCAATGGCAAAGAATGGATCTTTTCTATTTATGCAGTCCATGTAGCCCAGCTTGTACGCATCCACGGTAGCTTCAGACCTGGATTCTTCAGCAGACTCATGATAGGCACGAAATGTAGCCAAAAGCTTGTCATAGCTGTGAGAGATGTCGGCATTCTTGCACTCAAGATGGAAGTAAGCATCTTTCCGACTAGCCAAGTCAGCAACAGAAGAGTTAAGCTCGGAATCCTTCTCAGCAAAGGAACTCTTCAGCTCGGATATCATCGCCCTCAAGTCAGACGTCTTCTTCTCATAGCGAGCCTGCTCAGAAGAAAGCTTGCAAACTAACTCGGCATTCTTCTTCTCCAACTCACTGAGCTGAGCAGAAGAGGGGGCAACAGCAGACGAATTTCGAATGGTCTCAGCAGCAAAAACAACTCCTTTTTGAAGCAGATGAAGTGTTGCTTCCCTTTGTTTTTCCAAGGAAAGACTTGAAAAGGTACCAAGATCACCAGCTTGACGGATTTGATCAACCAGCCCAGCACAAGCGGATGGACTTGATAGAAAGTGCGTCTTGAGCAGATCAGACACGCCTACATCCCCTGCAGGACTGGACTTGTCCACCTTAGGATCAGCCGCTGACGTTGCAGAAAAACCTCTCGCCCGAGCAGATGACTCTTTCGCTTTCTTAGCCTCTGCCAACCTCACTTCCAAAGGAATTGGTGGCGACGAATCAACTCCTCCATGCTCTCTTCGAGCCCAGCACCTGCACCAAGCCTGCGTCGCATCAGCTCCAGCCCAGACCAGGTCGCTCCAAGCTTCAGCATGCACCACGAACCTGCAATTCATGCTCCAGCACGAACTCTCCAGCCTTTGTCAATATTGCCCACGAATTTGCAACTCATGCTGGACCACAACCTTGCTGCCAAAAATCAGAAAAAATATATATAAAATATATATTTGCTTGCTCAACTTACTTTGTGCACGGCAACTCCTCTCTCCAAGATCTTTCTCAAGCTAGAAGGTAGAGAAGTTAAGTTTGCGATGTGAGAAAGAGTGAAGAGAAGCCCTGTATTTATACAAGTTGGACAACCCGGGTCAAAAAGGAATCGCAAGCTCATTCCTACTGGGAATCCAACTCCAAGAACAGTCAGAAGCCTACTCTAATTGGGAACCTGATCTGCAAAAGGAGTCCAACTCGCAGAAGAAAGCCCAGATACAGTTGGAGAGTCCGAAAAATAATTTCATCTCCTACATGCCACACAAGCGCCATGCAGAAGCTGGGGGGCATTTGTGGGAGCAAATATTTTCGTCTCCAATCAGAGCACGCCACGTGGAAAAGAAGATTATCCCTTAAATTAATTAATTAAACCATTTATTGGGATAATTAATTAATCAGGATAATATCTTAGTTATATGGTATTATCTCATAATTAATAAAGATAATATCATTAATTGGGATATTATCATAATAAAGGGATATTATCTTATAATTAATGAGATAATATCAATAATTTGGTTATTATCTTATTAAAGGGATAATATCCTGATTATTAGATATTATCTTATAATTAACGAGATAATTCAGATATTATCAAGTCCGACTCGATCTCTACGAAACCCTAGCCCCGAGACTCCTATAAATATATGGGTTTATTCATCATTCAAGGTACATCTAAAATCCGAGAAAATACCCGAAGCTCTCTCTCCCTCTCCACTCTCCACTCTCCATATTTTCTCCACACGGCTCCGGCCACCACACACGGCTCCGGCCGCCCGGCCACCACACACGGCTCCGGCCGCCCGGTTTACACCATTCAAACTCCGTACCCTTTGCTTAGCTATTGTTTTCCTAATATGGTGGGAGGAGTCATTTTGTGAGTTTTGAGTGAAATCCAATCGCTAGAAGTACGGGATACACCAACCAGTCCAATTAGGAACGAACTGCCGTTGAACTGGAATTGTCCAATTTCTCACACCTGTTGATTTCGGATCGAGCCCAAAACCTGGGCAACAAGATAATATCGTGGGAGGGGTCATTTGGTGAGTTTTGGGTGAAATCCAATCGCTAGAAGTATGGAATACACCAACCACTCCAATTAGGAACGAACTGCCGTTAAACTTGAATTGTCCAATTTCTCACACCTATTGATTTCGGATCGAGCCCAAAACTTGGGCAACATCATAATATGGTGGGAGGAGTCATTTGGTGAGTTTTGAGTGAAATCCAATCGCTAGAAGTATGGAATACACCAACCAGTCCAATTAGGAACCAACTGCCGTTGAACTTGAATTGTCCAATTTCTCACATCTATTGATTTCGCATCGAGCCCCAAACTTGGGTAACATCATAATATGGTGGGAGGAGTCATTTGGTGAGTTTTGAGTGAAATCTAATCGCTAGAAGTATGGAATTCACCAACCACTCCAATTAGGAACGAACTGCCGTTGAACTTGAATTGTCCAATTTGGAACACCTATTGATTTCGGATCGAGCCCCAAACTTGGGCAACATCATAATATGGTGGGAGGAGTCATTTGGTGAGTTTTAAGCAAAATCCAATCGCTAGAAGTGTGGAATACACCAACCACTCCAATTAGGAACGAACTGCCGTTGAACTCGAATTGTCCAATTTCTCACACCTATTGATTTCGGATCGGGCCCAAAACTTTGACAACTTCATAATATGGTGGGAGGAGTCATTTGGTGAGTTTTGAGTGAAATCCAATCGCTAGAAGTATGGAATACACCAACCAGTCCAATTAGGAACCAACTGCCGTTGAACTTGAATTGTCCAATTTCTCACACCTATTGATTTCGCATCGAGCCCCAAACTTGGGCAACATCATAATATGGTGGGAGGAGTCATTTGGAGAGTTTTGAGTGAAATCTAATCGCTAGAAGTATGGAATTCACCAACCACTCCAATTAGGAACGAACTGCCGTTGAACTTGAATTGTCCAATTTCTCACACCTATTGATTTCGGATCGAGCCCCAAACTTGGGCAACATCATAATATGGTGGGAGGAGTCATTTGGTGAGTTTTAAGCAAAATCCACTCGCTAGAAGTATGGAATACACCAACCACTCCAATTAGGAACGAACTGCCGTTGAACCTGAATTGTCCAATTTCTCACACCTATTAATTTCGGATCGAGCCCAAAACTTGGGCAACATGGTGGGAGGGGTCGTTTGGTGAGTTTTGGGTGAAATCCAATCGCTAGAAGTATAGAATACACCAACCACTCCAATTAGGAACGAACTGTCGTTGAATTGAATTGTCCAATTTCTCACACCTATTGATTTCGGATCGAGCACAAAACTTGGGCAACATCATAATATGGTGGGAGGTGTCATTTGGTGAGTTTTGAGTGAAATCCAATCGCTAGAAGTATGCAATACACCAACCACTCCAATTAGGAACGAACTGCCGTTGAACTTGAATTGTCCAATTTCTCAAACCTATTGAATTTGGATCGAGCCCAAAACTTGGGCAACATCATAATATGGTGGGAGGAGTCATTTGGTCAGTTTTGAGTGAAATCCAACAGCTAGAAGTATGGAATACACCAACCACTCCAATTAGGAACGAACTGCCGTCGAACATGAATTGTCCAATTTCTTTCACCTATTGATTTCGGATCGAGCCCAAAACTTGGGCAACATCATAATATGGTGGGAGGAGTCATTTGGTGATTTTTGAATGAAATCCAATCGCTAGAAGTATGGAATACACCAACCACTCCAATTAGGAACGAACTGCCGTTGAACTTGAATTGTCCAATTTCTCACACCTATTGATTTCGGAACGAGCCCAAAACTTGGGTAACTTCATAATATGGTGGGGGGAGTCATTTGGGGAGTTTTGAGTGAAATCCAATCACTAGAAGTGTGGAATACACCAACCACTCCAATTTGGAACGAACTGCGGTTGAACTTGAGTTGTCCAATTTCTCACATCTATTGATTTCGGATCGAGCCCAAAACTTGGGCAACATGATAATATGGTGGGTGGGGTCATTCGGTATGTTTTGGGTGAAATCCAATCGCCAGAAGTGTGGAATACACCAACCACTCCAATTAGGAACGAACTGTCGTTGAATTTGAATTGTCCAATTTCTTTAACCTATTGATTTCGGATCGGGCCCCAAACTTGTGCAACATCATAATATGGTGGGAGGAGTCATTTGGTCAGTTTTGAGTGAAATCCGATCGCTAGAAGTATGGAATACACCAACCACTCCAATTAGGAACGAACTGCCGTTGAACTTGAATTGTCCACTTTCTCACACCTATTGACTTCGGATCGGGCCCAAAACTTGGGCAACTTCATAATATGGTGGGAGGACTCATTTGGTGAGTTTTGAGTGAAATCCCATCGCTAGAAGTGTGGAATACACTAACCACTCCAATTAGGAACGAATTGCCGTTGAACTTGAATAGTCCAATTTTTTACACCTATTGATTTCGGATCGAGCCCAAAACTTGGGCAACATCATAATATGGTGGGAGGGGTCATTTGGTGAGTTTTGGGTGAAATCCAATCGCTAGAAGTATGGAATACACCCACCACTCCAATTACGAACGAACTGTCGTTGAACTTGAATTGACCAATTTCTCACACCTATTGATTTCGGATCGATCCCAAAACTTGGGCAACATCATAATATGGTGGGAGGAGTCATTTGGTGAGTTTTGAGTGAAATCCAATAGCTAGAAGTATGGAATACACCAACCACTCCAATTAGGAACGAACTGCCGTTGAACTTGAATTGTCCAATTTCTTTCACCTATTGATTTCTGATTGAGCCCAAAACATGGGCAACATTATAATATGGTGGGAGGAGTCATTTGATGTGTTTTGAGCGAAATCCAGTCGCTAGAAGTATGGAATACACCAACCACTCCAATTTGGAACGAACTGCCGTTGAACTTGAATTGTCCAATTTCCCACACCTATTGATTTCGGATCGAGCCCAAAACTTGGGCAACATCATAATATGGTGGGAGGAGTCATTTGGTGAGTTTTGAGTGAAATCCAATAGCTAGAAGTATGGAATACACCAACCACTCCAATTAGGAACGAACTGCCGTTGAACTTGAATTGTCCAATTTCTTTCACCTATTGATTTCTGATTGAGTCCAAAACATGGGCAACATTATAATATGGTGGGAGGAGTCATTTGGTGTGTTTTGAGCGAAATCCAGTCGCTAGAAATATGGAATACACCAACCACTCCAATTTGGAACGAACTGCCGTTGAACTTGAATTGTCCAATTTCCCACACATATTGATTTCGGATCGAGCCCAAAACTTGGGCAACATCATAATATGGTGGGAGGAGTCATTTGGTGAGTTTTGAGTGAAATCCAATCGCTAGAAGTATGGAATACACCCACCACTCCAATTAGGAACGAACTGCCGTTGAACTTGAATTGTCCATTTTCTCACACCTATTGATTTCGGATCAAGCCCAAAACTTGGGCAACATCATAATATGGTGGGAGGAGTCATTTGGTGAGTTTTGAGTGAAATCCAATCGCTAGAAATATGGAATACACCAACCACTCCAAGTAGGAACGAACTGCCGTTGAACTTGAATTGTCAAATTTTTTTCACCTATTGATTTCGGATCGATCCCAAAACTTGGGCAACATCATAATATGGTGGGAGGAGTCATTTGGTGAGTCATAATATGGTGGGAGGAGTCATTTGGTGGGTTTTGAGTGAAATCCAATAGCTAGAAGTATCGAATACACCAACCACTCCAATTAGGAACGAACTGCCGTTGAACTTGAATTGTCCGATTTCGCACACCTTTTGATTTCGGCTCGAGCCCCAAACTTGGGCAACATCATAATATGGTGGGAGTAGTCATTTCAGGAGTTTTGCGTGAAATCCAATTGCTAGAAGTATGGAATACACCAACCACTCCAATTAGGAACAAACTGCCGTTGAACTTGAATTGTCCAATTTCTCACACCTATTAATTTCGGATCGAGCCCAAAACTTGGGCAACAACATAATATGGTGGGAGGAGTCCTTTGGTGAGTTTTGAGTGAAATCCAACTGCTAGAAGTATGGAATACACCAACCACTCCAATTAGGAACGAACTGCCGCTGAACTTGAATAGTCCAATTTCTCACACCCATTGATATCGGATCGAGCCCAAAACTTAGGCAACATCATAATATGGTGGGAGGAGTCATTTGGTGAGTTTTGAGTGAAATCCAATCGCTAGAAGTATGGAATACACCAACCACTCCAATTAGGAACGAACTGCCGTTGAACTTGAATTGTCCAATTTCTCACACCTATTGATTTCGGATCGAGCCCCAAACTTATGCAACATCATAATATGGTGGGAGGAGTCATTTGGTGGGTTTTGAGTGAAATCCAATCGCTAGAAGTATCGAATACACCTTGCGTCGATTCAACTGCACCAAAATGGATTCAGCTGCATCTTCAACTTGTGATACTCGCAAGTGCATGAGTCGTTCGGTAACATATGTAAGTGCGAGGTCGATTCCACAGGGATTGGTGATTGAATAATCCAATTCAGTTTTCCTACACAAAACAGAAGAACAAGAAAGAAAATAAAGAAAACAAGAAAGAAAGAAAAGAAAATAACTCAAGTAGATAAGTTCCCAAGTTCAATTAGATTAACGGATTGATTCTAGCTAAAGTATGATTAAGCCATTCTGTTTGGTCATAACCTTGTGTTCCTAATTCCCTAATTTGATCATTTGTTGTCTAACCTAAAATTAAGCATTAGGAACCCATTAAGCATAGAAGAACAATTTAAACAACCAAGCATGTATCTAATCCCTGTTGTCGAATCTCCATACATACTCTTCCTATTCATAGTTCAATTCGAATTAAAGCATGGTGTCTACTCTTAATTCAAACCAAGATAGCTAACATGCAAGCCTAAATGGTGATCAATCATTCAAACTAGCATATTAACTTATAAGCATAATGAATAAGAACAAAAACCATAATTGAAACTTGGAAACTAATTAAACTTGAATACTTAAGAAAGAATGTACATTACAAATAAAAGTAAAGTGGAACTAATAAGAAAACTTGAAGGAAAATTTAGTAAAATCATTTTGTTACAACAATTGACAACTTGAAAGGAAACTAAGAGAATTTGAGGGAGAGAAGGGAAGGGAGCTCTAGAGAAGTGTTTGAGAGCTCCCCCCCTTGGGGTGTGTTTTGAAGCTTGAAGGCTTCTCTATTTATAGGGCTAAGAGGGAGGAACAACATGATGAAATTCAACACCACCATTCCTTCTTTAATACAACCCATAACTCCCACCTCATCTTGTCTATGTTAGTGTGGTTGGAATCAATTCCATCCCATACTTCTTTTGCTGCACTCCAAGCTTTCTTCACATGGGATTATCAAAGGTGTTCAATTTGTGGCTGCCTTTTGCTGCCAACCCATGTGGGTTTTCTTCACCTTTGCTGGAAAAAACGGTTCTTCTGCACCAGGTTTGGTGTAGGAAGGCCTGAGCTTTCAATATGTATCCAATGGGGCTGACATTTGGATATGTTATACTAGACACCCATTGGAACAACTTCTATGAAGAAAGTATTCCCATCGGAGCAGTAGAAGTGTGCGTTTTGGGCCTTGCAATTTGGCTGCCGAACAGAGACTGGAATTGACTTCATTTCATTTATGCTTTACATGCATGCACATGCTTTCTCTTTAATAGCTCCAGCATGTACCAACTTGCTCCTTTAGACTTTCATAGCTGGAATACCTCCCCACTTCACTCATTATGTTGGATCCAAAGTCAGTTTCAGCATGGGTGAGGCACATGGCTTAAAGGAGGAGACAAGGCTCAAAGCTGGCAGCTGCAAATCCTCCTGAGCATGGTTCAGTGTTGGACGGGCTAAGGACTCCACATATGTTCAATTGGACTGAATTTTGGATATGTTATACTCGACACCCAATTGAACAACTTCTATGAAGAATGTCTCCTCATCCGAGTTGTGCAGATTGCTGAAATGAGACCTGCAAGGTGACTTACGAAACTGGACTGACAAGAAGTGTGGCCCAACTTAGTTTGTCTTTAAGCTCTTCTTCCATTCACCCAAATCAGGCCTTAACATGCATGGATTGCATCATTTCCTATCCAAAGCCATCATTGTTACCTAAAGCTCAATGAACTGAAAGATAAACACAAAAAGGATTAAAAGCACAAGTTTAACTCAAAAACATAACCAAATCATAAGCTAGAAGGGTACGAAATGATATACAATTATGAACCGATCAAATACCCCCAAACCTAGATTTTGCTAGTCCTCGAGCAAAACAACACAGAACAAAGTTAAAAACAAAACAAGAAGTTAACTAAACCACTTCCGCGGGTAACTCGATTGCATTGAGCACATGCAACAAGCCTTTAAACCTCTAGGCATCCCTAGTAGGAGGAGTTGTGTCTCCTGAGGGTTTAACAGAAACGATACCCACAAACGCTTGACTAATTCTACAAAACAAAGTAGGTAGAAAACTTATTAGATTTGTTAGTCCTTAAGCAAAATAAAAGAAAAAAACAAAAACCAAAACAAAAATAATTACAAAAACAAAACAAAAATAAAAATAAAAATAAATAAATAAAAACTCAAAACAATCATTCCGAACATTTTCTGAAGAGAAATGACTCATGCACATGACTCAAAAGTTTTAACAATAAAAACTCAATTTTAGACATTATTTACAAGGCGGCAAAGTTCAAAACACAACATGCTCAAAGTGTAGTAGTGTGATAGCCAAATGCAACAAATTCCCCAATCTTAGTTTTCACACAATTTCAAAAATCATACCAAACACAAATGCAACTTCAAATCTCACCAAAGTTGTCCTCTCACAAATGAATCACTCAGAAGAGGGCTACAATGCAACACTCAGTTATAAACATGAGATTAGAGTTAAATCATAAGGGACTTAACTCAAAATTAGGAAGATGAAGAACTTGCATTAATATGATCTCAAGAAGGATGCCAAACACTTAAAAGTAAGAAAATGCATGCAATTCAACCATATGACATTTAAGATCAATTTAGGTCTTTATTATAGGTTGTAATGGGGTCAATGGTGTAAGGTGAGTAAGAAATTAAAGGTATGGATAATACAAAGTCCAAGGAACTCAAAATGTAAGAGCATAAAATAATAGTTTACAAGACTTCGAATCATCATGATTAGATTTTTTCTTTTACATGATCAAAACTCCTTATACCTTCATTTACAATGATTCATACTCCTTTCCAAATGCCAATTTATTTTGAAGGCCCAAAAATGAATTTTTAATCAACCACCACTTAATCACAACTTTTTTTTTTTTTTCTTTCACCAATTGAGTGAAGTTTTTATTTTTTTATTTTTATTTTTTTATGTAATATCCCTTCCCAAACTTAGCATGAAAAACACATCCGAATTAGAGTTCATGAGTTCCTTAGAAAGGTAAAATATTTATTTTTCGGGCTAAGTGTTAAGCTCATAATTTCATACATATACATGCCCTATTTACTTACTTCTTTTGCTTAGTTTCTTAGATTTCTAAGTTATTTGCCTCCCTTTGTGTGTTTTGTAGGCAAATAGAGCAAGAGAGCATAATTCATGCAATTCAAGCATGTTAAGGCCTAATTTGGATGAAGGGAAGAAGAGCTTAAAGACAAACTCAATTTTGGCTACAGCCCCCTGCCAGTCCAGTTTCGTAGGTCATATTACAAGCTTTGTTTCAGCAACCTACATAGATCGGATGAGGCAACATTCTTCATGAAAGTTGTTCCAATGGGTGTGTACTATAACATATCCAAAATTCAGCCCCATTGGATAAATCTGGAGCCCGTTACCTAGCAAACACAGAACCATGCTCAGGATGGATCTTATCAGCGCGGAAAATGAGTTAGCAATTTGTTTCGGCCTTAACTTCTTCCTCCGACCTTGGATTGGCCCAAATAACATATGGCTGGAAAGAAGACATTCGGAACTTCAATTTCGAGTGCTTAAAGTCCTAATTTGATTAAGAGAAGCCCAAGTTGTAAGCCCTTGAAGTTGCTGGTCATGCTGACCTCAGCATGTGCTGGTTGGATGCTTGGTCATGGTGAGCTAGGTATGAGCTATCATTTCTGGTTGGAAGCTTGGTCATGGTGACATGAAGATGAGCTAGGGCTGCTGGTGGGATCTATTGGTGAAGTGCATCAACCAATTCAAGATTTTCTAATACAAGTGCATCACCCAATTTAGATTTTCTAATACAAGTGCATCAACCATTTCAGATTTTATAAAACAAGTGTTGTATGCATTAGCCATATTGAATTCAGATTTTCACTTCCCCTAGGCCTATAAATAGGGAAGTTCTCTAAGCTTGTAAACACACCCCAAGGGGGGGAGCTCTCAAACACTTCTCTAGAGCTCCCTTCCCTTCTCTCCCTGAAATTCTCTTAGTATCTCTTTCTAGTTTTCAATTGTTATAATGAGATCTTTGTGCTGAAATTCTCCTTAAGTTTTTCCAAGTTCTACTTAATTTTCATTGTTATGTAAATTCTTTTCTTTAGTTTCAAGTTTGATTAGTTTCCAAGTTTCAATTATGATTTTTGTTCTTATTCATTATGCTTATAAGTTAATATGCTAGTTTGAATGATTGATCACCATTTAGGCTTGCATGTTAGCTATCTTGGTTTGAATTAAGAGTAGACACCATGCTTTAATTCGAATTGAACTATGAATAGGAAGAGTATGTATGGACATTCGACAACAGGGATTAGATACATGCTTGGTTGTTTAAATTGTTCTTCTATGCTTAATGGGTTCCTAATGCTTAATTTTAGGTTAGACAACAAATGATCAAATTAGGGAATTAGGAACACAAGGTTATGACCACACACCATGGCTTAATCATACATTAGCTAGAATCAATCCGTTAATCTAATTGAACTTGGGAACTTATCTGCTTGAGTTAGTTATTTTCTTTCTTCCTTGTTTTATTTATTTCCCTTCTTTTTCATTTCTGTTTTGTGTAGGGAAAATGAATTGAATCATTCAATCACCAATCCTCGTGGGATCGACCTCGCACTTACATACGCTATACTACCGAACGGCTCGTGCACTTGCGAGTATCACAAGTTGAGGATGCAGCTGAATCCATTTTGGTGCAGCTGTATCTACACAACAAGTTTTTGGCGCCGTACACAACGGAACCATTTTCAAAAACTTGCTTAGAGTTCATGAGTTCCTTAGAAAGGTAAAATATTTATTTTTCGGGCTAAGTGTTAAGCTCATAATTTCATACATATACATGCCCTATTTACTTACTTCTTTTGCTTAGTTTCTTAGATTTCTAAGTTATTTGCCTCCCTTTGTGTGTTTTGTAGGCAAATAGAGCAAGAGAGCATAATTCATGCAATTCAAGCATGTTAAGGCCTAATTTGGATGAAGGGAAGAAGAGCTTAAAGACAAACTCAATTTTGGCTACAGCCCCCTGCCAGTCCAGTTTCGTAGGTCATATTACAAGCTTTGTTTCAGCAACCTACATAGATCGGATGAGGCAACATTCTTCATGAAAGTTGTTCCAATGGGTGTGTACTATAACATATCCAAAATTCAGCCCCATTGGATAAATCTGGAGCCCGTTACCTAGCAAACACAGAACCATGCTCAGGATGGATCTTATCAGCGCGGAAAATGAGTTAGCAATTTGTTTCGGCCTTAACTTCTTCCTCCGACCTTGGATTGGCCCAAATAACATATGGCTGGAAAGAAGACATTCGGAACTTCAATTTCGAGTGCTTAAAGTCCTAATTTGATTAAGAGAAGCCCAAGTTGTAAGCCCTTGAAGTTGCTGGTCATGCTGACCTCAGCATGTGCTGGTTGGATGCTTGGTCATGGTGAGCTAGGTATGAGCTATCATTTCTGGTTGGAAGCTTGGTCATGGTGACATGAAGATGAGCTAGGGCTGCTGGTGGGATCTATTGGTGAAGTGCATCAACCAATTCAAGATTTTCTAATACAAGTGCATCACCCAATTTAGATTTTCTAATACAAGTGCATCAACCATTTCAGATTTTATAAAACAAGTGTTGTATGCATTAGCCATATTGAATTCAGATTTTCACTTCCCCTAGGCCTATAAATAGGGAAGTTCTCTAAGCTTGTAAACACACCCCAAGGGGGGGAGCTCTCAAACACTTCTCTAGAGCTCCCTTCCCTTCTCTCCCTGAAATTCTCTTAGTATCTCTTTCTAGTTTTCAATTGTTATAATGAGATCTTTGTGCTGAAATTCTCCTTAAGTTTTTCCAAGTTCTACTTAATTTTCATTGTTATGTAAATTCTTTTCTTTAGTTTCAAGTTTGATTAGTTTCCAAGTTTCAATTATGATTTTTGTTCTTATTCATTATGCTTATAAGTTAATATGCTAGTTTGAATGATTGATCACCATTTAGGCTTGCATGTTAGCTATCTTGGTTTGAATTAAGAGTAGACACCATGCTTTAATTCGAATTGAACTATGAATAGGAAGAGTATGTATGGACATTCGACAACAGGGATTAGATACATGCTTGGTTGTTTAAATTGTTCTTCTATGCTTAATGGGTTCCTAATGCTTAATTTTAGGTTAGACAACAAATGATCAAATTAGGGAATTAGGAACACAAGGTTATGACCACACACCATGGCTTAATCATACATTAGCTAGAATCAATCCGTTAATCTAATTGAACTTGGGAACTTATCTGCTTGAGTTAGTTATTTTCTTTCTTCCTTGTTTTATTTATTTCCCTTCTTTTTCATTTCTGTTTTGTGTAGGGAAAATGAATTGAATCATTCAATCACCAATCCTCGTGGGATCGACCTCGCACTTACATACGCTATACTACCGAACGGCTCGTGCACTTGCGAGTATCACAAGTTGAGGATGCAGCTGAATCCATTTTGGTGCAGCTGTATCTACACAACAAGTTTTTGGCGCCGTACACAACGGAACCATTTTCAAAAACTTGCTTAGAGTTCATGAGTTCCTTAGAAAGGTAAAATATTTATTTTTCGGGCTAAGTGTTAAGCTCATAATTTCATACATATACATGCCCTATTTACTTACTTCTTTTGCTTAGTTTCTTAGATTTCTAAGTTATTTGCCTCCCTTTGTGTGTTTTGTAGGCAAATAGAGCAAGAGAGCATAATTCATGCAATTCAAGCATGTTAAGGCCTAATTTGGATGAAGGGAAGAAGAGCTTAAAGACAAACTCAATTTTGGCTACAGCCCCCTGCCAGTCCAGTTTCGTAGGTCATATTACAAGCTTTGTTTCAGCAACCTACATAGATCGGATGAGGCAACATTCTTCATGAAAGTTGTTCCAATGGGTGTGTACTATAACATATCCAAAATTCAGCCCCATTGGATAAATCTGGAGCCCGTTACCTAGCAAACACAGAACCATGCTCAGGATGGATCTTATCAGCGCGGAAAATGAGTTAGCAATTTGTTTCGGCCTTAACTTCTTCCTCCGACCTTGGATTGGGCCAATACTTGTGTGGTTGGATCAGACACATTCTGAACTTCAATTTGGAGTACTTAAAGTCGTCATTTGCTTAAGAGAAGCCCAAATTGTAAGCCCTTGAAGTTGCTGGTCATGCTGACCTCAGGATGAGCTGGTTGGAAGCTTGGTCATGGTGAGCTAGGCATGAGCTATTGTAGCTGGTTGGAAGCTTGGTCATGGTGACATGAAGATGAGCTAGGGCTGCTGGTGGGATTTATTGGTGAAGTGCAGCAACCAATTCAAATTTTCTAATACAAGTGCATCAACCAATTCAAGATTTTATAATACAAGTGTTGTATGCATTAGCCATATTGAATTCAGATTTTCTCTTCCCTTAGGCCTATAAATAGGGATGTTCTCTAAGTTTGTAAATACACCCCAAGGGGGGGAGCTCTCAAACACTTCTCTAGAGCTCTCAAACACTTCTCTAGAGCTCTCAAACACTTCTCTAGAGCTCCGTTCGGTAGTATAGCGTATGTAAGTGCGAGGTCGATCCCACGAGGATTGGTGATTGAACGATCCAATTCATTTCTCCTACACAAAACAGAAATGAAAAAGAAAGGAAATAAATAAAACAAGGAAGAAAGAAAATAACTAACTCAAGTAGATAAGTTCCCAAGTTCAATTAGATTAACGGATTGATTCTAGCTAATGTATGATTAAGCCATGGTGTTTGGTCATAACCTTGTGTTCCTAATTCCCTAATTTGATCATTTGTTGTCTAACCTAAAATTAAGCATTAGGAACCCATTAAGCATAGAAGAACAATTTAAACAACCAAGCATGTATCTAATCCCTGTTGTCGAATGTCCATACATACTCTTCCTATTCATAGTTCAATTCGAATTAAAGCATGGTGACTACTCTTAATTCAAACCAAGATAGCTAACATGCAAGCCTAAATGGTGATCAATCATTCAAACTAGCATATTAACTTATAAGCATAATGAATAAGAACAAAAACCATAATTGAAACTTGGAAACAAATTAAACTTGAATACTTAACCAACCACTCCAATTAGGAACGAACTGCCATTGAACTTGAATTGTCCAATTTCTCACACCTATTGATTTCGGATCGAGCCCCAAACTTGGGCAACATCATAATATGGTGGGAAGAGTCATTTGGCGAGTTTTGAGCGAAATCCAATCGCTAAAAGTATTGAATACACCAACCACTTCAATTAGGAACGAACTGCCGTTGAACTTGAATTGTCCAATTTCTCACACCTATTGATTTTGGATCGAGCCCAAAACTTGGGCAACATCATAATTTGGTGGGAGGAGTCATTTGGTGAGTTTTGAGTGAAATCCAATCGCTAGAAGTAAGGAATTCACCAACCACTCCAATTAGGAACGAACTGCTGTTGAACTTGAATTGTCCAATTTCCCACACCTATTAATTTCAGATCGAGCCCCAAACTTGGGCAACATCATAATATGGGGGGAGGAGTCATTTGGTGAGTTTTGAGTGAAATCCAATCGCTAGAAGTAAGGAATACACCAACCACTCCATTTAGGAATGAACTGCCGTTGAACTTGAATTGTCCAATTTCTCACACCTGTTCTTTTCGGATCGAGCCCCAAACTTGGGCAACATCATAATGTGGTGGGAGGAGTCATTTGGTGAGTTTTCAGTGAAATCCAATCGCTGGAAGTATGGAATACACCAACCACTCCAATTAGGAACGAACTGCCGTTGAACTTGAATTGTCCAATTTCTCACACCTATTGATATCGGATGGAGCCCAAAACTTGGGCAACATCATAATATGGTGGGAGGAGTCATTTGGTGAGTTTTGAGTGAAATCCAATCGGTAGAAGTACGGAATTCACCAACCACTCCAATTTGGAAAGAACTGTCGTTGAACTTGAATTGTTCAATTTCTCACACCTATTGATTTCGGATCGAGCCCCAGTCTTGGGCAACATCATAATATGGTGGGAGGAGTCATTTGGTGAGTTTTGAGTGAAATCCAATCGCTAGAAGTATGGAATACACCTACCACTCCAATTAGGAACGAACTGCCGTTGAACTTGAATTGTCCAATTTCTCACACCTATTGATTTCGGATCGAGCCCCAGTCTTGGGCAACATCATAATATGGTGGGAGGAGTCATGTGGTGAGTTTTGAGTGAAATCCAATCGCTAGAAGTATGGAATACACCAACCACTCCAATTAGGAATGAACTGCCGTTGAACTTGAATTGTCCAATTTCACACACCTATTGATTTCGGATCGAGCCCCAAACTTGGGCAACATCATAATGTGGTGGGAGGAGTCATTTCGTGAGTTTTGAGTGAAATCCAATCGCTAAAAGTATGGGATACACCAACCACTCCAATTAGGAATGAACTGCCGTTGAACTTGAATTGTCCAATTTCTCACACCTGTTGATTTCGGATCGAGCCCAAAACTTGGGCAACATCAGAATATGGTGGGAGGAGTCATTTGGTGAGCTTTGAGTGAAATCCAATCGCTAGAAGTAAGGAATTCACCAACCACTCCAATTAGGAACGAACTGTTGTCGAACTTGAATTGTCCAATTTCCCACACCTATTGATTTCAGATCGAGCCCCAAACTTGGGCAACATCATAATATGGTGGGAGGAGTCATTTGGTGAGTTGTAAGTGAAATCCAATCGCTAGAAGTATGTAATTCACCGACCACTCCAATTAGGAACGAACTGCCGTTGAACTTGAATTGTCCAATTTCTCACACCTATTGATTTCGGATCGAGCCCCAGTCTTGGGCAACATCATAATATGTGGGAGGAGTCATGTGGTGAGTTTTGAGTGAAATCCAATCGCTAGAAGTATGGAATACACCAACCTCTCCAATTAGGAACGAACTGCCGTTGAACTTGAATTGTCCAATTTCTCACACCTGTTGATTTCGGATCGAGCCCAAAACTTGGGCAACATCAGAATATGGTGGGAGTAGTCATTTGGTGAGCTTTGAGTGAAATCCAATCGCTAGAAGTAAGGAATTCACCAACCACTCCAATTAGGAACGAACTGCTGTTGAACTTGAATTGTCCAATTTCCCACACCCATTGATTTCAGATCGAGCCCCAAACTTGGGCAACATCATAATATGGTGGGAGGAGTCATTTGGTGAGTTTTGAGTGAAATCCAATCGCTAGAAGTAAGGAATTCACCAACCACTCCAATTAGGAACGAACTGCCGTTGAACTTGAATTGTCCAATTTCTCACACCTATTGATTTCGGATCGAGCCCAAAACTTGGGCAACATCATAATATGGTGGGAGGAGTCATTTGGGGAGTTTTGAGAGAAATCCAATTGCTAGAAGTAAGGAACTCACCCACCACTCCAATTAGGAACGAACTGCTGTTGAACTTGAATTGTCCAATTTCCCACACCTATTGATTTCAGATCGAGCCCCAAACTTGGGCAACATCATAATATGGTGGGAGGAGTCATTTGGTGAGTTTTGAGTGAAATCCAATCGCTAGAAGTATAGAATACACCAACCACTCCAATTAGGAACGAACTGCCGTTGAACTTGAATTGTCCAATTTCTCACACCAATTGATTTCGGATCGAGCCCCAAACTTGGGCAACATCATAATATGGTGGGAGGAGTCATTTGGTGAGTTTTGAGTGAAATCCAATCGCTAGAAGTATGGGATACACCAACCACTCCAATTAGGAACGAACTGCCGTTGACATTGAATTGTTCAATTTCTCACACCTATTGATTTCGGATCGAGCCCCAGTCTTGGGCAACATCATAATATGGTGGGAGGAGTCATTTGGTGAGTTTTGAGTGAAATCCAATCGCTAGAAGTATGGAATTCACCGACCACTCCAATTAGGAACGAACTGCCGTTGAACTTGAATTGTTCAATTTCTCACACCTATTGATTTCGGATAGAGCCCCAGTCTTGAGCAACATCATAATATGGTGGGAGGAGTCATTTGGTGAGTTTTGAGTGAAATCCAATCGCTAGAAGTATGGAATACACCAACCACTCCAATTAGGAACGAACTGCCGTTGACATTGAATTGTCCAATTTCTCACACCTATTGATTTCGGATCGAGCCCCAGTCTTGGGCAACATCATAATATGGTGGGAGGAGTCATGTGGTGAGTTTTGAGTGAAATCCAATCGCTAGAAGTATGGAATACACCAACCACTCCAATTAGGAACGAACTGCCGTTGAACTTGAATTGTCCAATTTCTCACACCTATTGATTTCGGATTGAGCCCCAAACTTGGGCAACATCATAATATGGTGGGAGGAGTCATTTGGTGACTTTTGAGTGAAATCCAATCGCTAAAAGTATGGAATACACCAACCACTCCAATTAGGAACGAACTGCCGTTGAACTTGAATTGTCCAATTTCTCACACCTATTGATTTCGGATCGAGCCCAAAACTTGGGCAACATCATAATATGGTGGGAGGAGTCATTTGGCGAGTTTTGAGTGAAATCCAATCGCTAGAAGTACGGAATACACCACCCACTCCAATTAGGAACGAACTGCCGTTGAACTTGAATTGTCCAATTTCTCACACCTATTGATTTCGGATCGAGCCCCAAACTTGGGCAACATCATAATATGGTGGGAGGAGTCATTTGGTGAGTTTTGAGTGAAATCCAATCGCTAGAAGTAAGGAATTCACCGACCACTCCAATTAGTAATGAACTGCTGTTGAACTTGAATTATCCAATTTCCCACACCTATTGATTTCAGATCGAGCCCCAAACTTGGGCAACATCATAACATGGTGGGAGGAGTCATTTGGTGAGTTTTGAGTGAAATCCAATCGCTAGAAGTACGGAATACACCACCCACTCCAATTAGGAACGAACTGCCGTTGAACTTGAATTGTCCAATTTCTCACACCTATTGATTTCGGATCGAGCCCCAGTCTTGGGCAACATCATAATATGTGGGAGGAGTCATGTGGTGAGTTTTGAGTGAAATCCAATCGCTAGAAGTATGGGATACACCAACCTCTCCAATTAGGAACGAACTGCCGTTGAACTTGAATTGTCCAATTTCTCACACCTGTTGATTTCGGATCGAGCCCAAAACTTGGGCAACATCATAATATGGTGGGAGGAGTCATTTGGGGAGTTTTGAGAGAAATCCAATTGCTAGAAGTAAGGAACTCACCCACCACTCCAATTAGGAACGAACTGCTGTTGAACTTGAATTGTCCAATTTCCCACACCTATTGATTTCAGATCGAGCCCCAAACTTGGGCAACATCATAATATGGTGGGAGGAGTCATTTGGTGAGTTTTGAGTGAAATCCAATCGCTAGAAGTATAGAATACACCAACCACTCCAATTAGGAACGAACTGCCGTTGAACTTGAATTGTCCAATTTCTCACACCAATTGATTTCGGATCGATCCCCAAACTTGGGCAACATCATAATATGGTGGGAGGAGTCATTTGGTGAGTTTTGAGTGAAATCCAATCGCTAGAAGTAAGGAATTCACCGACCACTCCAATTAGGAATGAACTGCTGTTGAACTTGAATTGTCCAATTTCCCACACCTATTGATTTCAGATCGAGCCCCAAACTTGGGCAACATCATAACATGGTGGGAGGAGTCATTTGGTGAGTTTTGAGTGAAATCCAATCGCTAGAAGTATGGAATACACCAACCACTCCAATTAGGAACGAACTGCCGTTGAAATTGAATTGTCCAATTTCTCACACCTATTGATTTCGGATCGAGCCCCAGTCTTGGGCAACATCATAATATGGTGGGAGGAGTCATGTGGTGAGTTTTGAGTGAAATCCAATCGCTAGAAGTATGGAATACACCAACCACTCCAATTAGGAACGAACTGCCGTTGAACTTGAATTGTCCAATTTCTCACACCTATTGATTTCGGATCGATCCCCAAACTTGTGCAACATCATAATATGGTGGGAGGAGTCATTTGGTGAGTTTTGAGTGAAATCCAATCGCTAGAAGTATGGAATACACCAACCACCCCAATTAGGAACGAACTGCCGTTGAACTTAAATTCTCCAATTAATCACGCCTATTGAGTTCGGATCGAGCCCAAAACTTGGGCAACATCATAATATGGTGGGAGGAGTCATTTGGTGAGTTTAGAGTGAAATCCAATCGCTAGAAGTGTGGAATACACCAACCACTCCAATTAGGAACGAACTGCCGTTGAACTTGAATTGTCCAATTTCTCACACCTATTGATTTCGGATCGAGCCCCAAACTTGGGCAACATCATAATATGGTGGGAGGAGTCATTTGGTGAGTTTTGAGTGAAATCCAATCGCTAGAAGTATGGAATACACCAACCACCCCAATTAGGAACGAACTGCCGTTGAACTTGAATTGTCCAATTTCTCATACCAATTGATTTCGGTTCGAGCCCAAAACTTGGGCAACGTCGTAATTTGGTGGGAGGAGTCATTTGGTTAGTTTTGAGTGAAATCCAATCGCTAGAAGTACGGAATACGCCAACCACTCCAATTAGGAACGAACTGCCGTTGAACTTGAATTGTCCAATTTCTCACACCTATTGATTTCGGATCGAGCCCCAGTCTTGGGCAACATCGTAATATGGTGGGGGGAGTCATTTGGTGAATTTTGAGTGAAATCCAATCGCTAGAAGTATGGAATACACCAACCACTCCAATTAGGAACGCACTGCCGTTGAACTTGAATTGTCCAATTTCTCACACCTATTGATTTCGGATCGAGCCCCAAACTTGGGCAACAACATAATATGGTGGGAGGAGTCATTTTTTGAGTTTTGAGTGAAATCCAACCGCTAGAAGTACGGAATTCACCAACCACTCCAATTAGGAACGAACTGCTATTGAACTTGAATTGTCCAATTTCCCACACCTATTGATTTCGGATCGAGCCACAAACTTGGGCAACATCATAATATGGTGGGAGGAGTCATTTGGTGAGTTTTGAGTGAAATCCAATCTCTAGAAGTATGGAATACACCAACCACTCCAATTAGGAACGAACTGCCGTTGAACTTGAATTGTCCAATTTCTCACACCAATTGATTTCGGTTCGAGCCCAAAACTTGGGCAACATCGTAATATGGTGGGAGGAGTCATTTGGTTAGTTTTGAGTGAAATCCAATCGCTAGAAGTATGGAATACGCCAACCACTCCAATTTGGAACGAACTGCCGTTGAACTTGAATTGTCCAATTTCTCACACCTATTGATTTCGGATCGAGCCCCAGTCTTGGGCAACATCGTAATATGGTGGGGGGAGTCATTTGGTGAATTTTGAGTGAAATCCATTCGCTAGAAGTATGGAATACACCAACCATTCCAATTAGGAACGCACTGCCGTTGAACTTGAATTGTCCAATTTCTCACACCTATTGATTTCGGATCGAGCCCCAAACTTGGGCAACATCATAATATGGTGGGAGGAGTCATTTTGTGAGTTTTGAGTGAAATCCAATCGCTAGAAGTATGGAATTCACCAACCACTCCAATTAGGAACGAACTGCTATTGAACTGAATTGTCCAATTTCCCACACCTATTGATTTCGGATCGAGCCCCAAACTTGGGCAACATCATAATATGGTGGGAGGAGTCATTTGGTGAGTTTTGAGTGAAATCCAATCGCTAGAAGTATGGAATACACCAACCACTCCAATTAGGAACGAACTGCCGTTGAACTTGAATTGTCCAATTTCTCGCACCTATTGATTTCGGATCAATTCCAAAACTTGGGCAACATCATAATATGGTGGGAGGAGTCATGTGGTGAGTTTGTAGTGAAATCAAATAGCTAGAAGTACGGAATTCACCAACCACTCCAATTAGGAACGAACTGCCGTTGAACTTGAATTGTCCAATTTCTCACACCAATTGATTTCGGTTCGAGCCCAAAACTTGGGCAACATCATAATATGGTGGGAGGAGTCATTTGGTGTGTTTTGTGTTGAATCCAATCGCCAGAACTATGAGTTACCCCAACCACTCCAATTTGGAACGAACTGCTGTTGAACTTGAATTGTCCAATTTCCCACACCTATTGATTTCGGATCGAGCCCCAAACTTGGGCAACATCATAATATGGTGGGAGGAGTTATTGTTGTGTAGATTTCAGCTGCACCAAAATGGATTAAGCTGCATCCTCAACTTGTGATACTCGCAAGTGCACGAACCGTTGGTAGTTTAGCATATGTAAGTGCGAGGTCGATCCCACGAGGATTGTTGATTGAATGATTCAATTCATTTTCCCTACACAAAACAGAAATGAAAAAAAGGGAAATAAATAAAACAAGGAAGAAATAAAATAACTAACTCAAGCAGATAAGTTCCCAAGTTCAATTAGATTAACGGATTGATTCTAGCTAATGTATGATTAAGCCATGGTGTGTGGTCATAACCTTGTGTTCCTAATTCCCTAATTTGATCATTTGTTGTCTAACCTAAAATTAAGCATTAGGAACCCATTAAGCATAGAAGAACAATTTAAACAACCAAGCATGTATCTAATCCCTGTTGTCGAATGTCCATACATACTCTTCCTATTCATAGTTCAATTCGAATTAAAGTATGGTGTCTACTCTTAATTCAAACCAAGATAGCTAACATGCAAGCCTAAATGGTGATCAATCATTCAAACTAGCATATTAACTTATAAGCATAATGAATAAGAACAAAAATCATAATTGAAACTTGGAAACTAATCAAACTTGAAACTAAAGAAAAGAATTTACATAACAATGAAAATTAAAGTAGAACTTGGAAAGACTTAAAGGAAAATTTCAGCACAAAGATCTCATTATAACAATTGAAAACTAGAAAGGGAAACTAAGAGAATTTGAGGGAGAGAAGGGAAGGGAGCTCTAGAGAAGTGTTTGAGAGCTCCCCCCCTTGGGGTGTGTTTACAAGCTTAGAGAACCTCCCTATTTATAGGCCTAAGGAAGTGAAAAATCTGAATTCAATATGGCTAATGCATACAACACTTGTTTTATAAAATCTGAAATGGTTGATGCACTTGTATTAGAAAATTTGAATTGGTTGATGCACTTCACCAATAAATCCCACCAGCAGCCCTAGCTCATCTTCATGTCACCATGACCAAGCTTCCAACCAGCTCAATAGCTCATGCCTAGCTCACCATGACCAAGCTTCCAACCAGAAACAATAGCTCATCCTGAGGTCAGCATGACCAGCAACTTCAAGGGCTTACGAATTGGGCTTCCCTTAAGCAAATTAAGACTTTAAGCACTCAAACTTGAAGTTCAGAATGTCTTCTGTCCATCCATATATCATTTGGGCCAATCCAAGGTCGGAGGAGGAAGTTAAGGCCAAAACAAATTGCTAACTCATTTTGCGCGCTGATACAATCCATCCTGAGCATGGCTCTGTGTTTGCTAGGTAACAGACTCCATATTTATCCAATGGGGCTGAAATTTGGATATGTTATAGTACACACCCATTGGAACAACGTTCATGAATAATGCTGCCTCATCCGATCTGTGTAAGTTGCTGAAACAAAGCTTGCAATATGACCTACGGAACTGGACTGGCAGGGGGCTGTAGCCAAAATGAGTTTGTCTTTTAAGCTCTTCATCCATTCATCCAAATTAGGCCTTAACACGCTTGAATTTCATGAATTATGCTCTCTTGCTCTATTTGCCTACAAAACACACAAAGGGAGGCAAATAACTTAGAAATCTAAGAAACTAAGCAAAAGAAGTAAGTAAATAGGGCATGTATATGTATGAAATTATGAGCTTAACAGTTATTTGGTGAGTTTTGAGTGAAATCCAATCGCTAGAAGTATGGAATACACCAACCACTCCAATTAGGAACGAACAGCCGTTGAACTTGAATTGTCCAATTTCTCACACCTATTGATTTCTGATCGAGCCCAAAACTTTTGCAACATCATAATATGGTGGGAGGAGTCATTTGGTGAGTTTTGAGTGAAATCAAATTCCTAGAAGTACGGAATTCACCAACCACTCCAATTAGGAACGAACTGCCGTTGAACTTGAATTGTCCAATTTCTCACACCTATTGATTTCGGATCGAGCCCCAAACTTGGGCAACATCAAAATATGGTGGGAGGAGTCATTTGGTGAGTTTTGAGTGAAATCCAATCGCTAGAAGTATGGAATACACCAACCACTCCAATTAGGAACGAATTGCGGTTGAACTTGAATTGTCCAATTTCTCACACCAATTGATTTCGGATCGAGCCCAAAACTTGGGCAACGTCATAATATGGTGGGAGGAGTCATTTGGTGAGTTTTGAGTGAAATCCAATCGCTAGAAGTATGGAATTCACCGACCACTCCAATTAGGAACGAACTGCCGTTGAACTTGAATTGTTCAATTTCTCACACCTATTGATTTCGGATCGAGCCCCAGTCTTGGGCAACATCATAATATGGTGGGAGGAGTCATTTGGTGAGTTTTGAGTGAAATCCAATCGCTAGAAGTATGGAATACGCCAACCACTCCCATTAGGAACGAACTGCCGTTGAACTTGAATTGTCCAATTTCTCACACCTATTGATTTCCGATCGAACCCAAAACTGGGGCAACATGATAATATGGTGGGAGGAGTCATTTGGTGAGTTTTGAGTGAAATCCAATCGCTAGAAGTATGGAATACACCAACCACTCCAATTAGGAACGAACTGCCGTTGAACTTGAATTGTCCAATTTCTCACACCAATTGATTTCGGTTCGAGCCCAAAACTTGGGCAACATCGTAATATGGTGGGAGGAGTCATTTGGTTAGTTTTGAGTGAAATCCAATCGCTAGAAGTATGGAATACGCCAACCACTCCAATTAGGAACGAACTGCCGTTGAACTTGAATTGTCCAATTTCTCACACCTATTGATTTCAGATCGAGCCCAAAACTTGGGCAACATCATAATATGGTGGGAGGAGTCATTTTGTGAGTTTTGAGTGAAATCCAATCGCTAGAAGTATGGAATACACCAACCACTCCAATTAGGAACGAACTGCCGTTGAACTTGAATTGTTCAATTTCTCACACCTATTGATTTCGGATCGAGCCCCAGTCTTGGGCAACATCATAATATGGTGGGAGGAGTCGTTTGGTGAGTTTTGAGTGAAATCCATTCGCTAGAAGTATGGAATACACCAACCACTCCAATCAGGAACGAACTGCCTTTGAACTTGAATTGTAACAACTCGATCCATAATTAATTTTCAATTATTATTTTATTCTAGAAAAAGACTGTTTTGCCCCTGGAATATTTTAACGGGTATGAAAGTTGACTTTTTGACCGGGAAGGAATTTGAAAATTTTGATTGGATCGTTATGCAGAGCACGTCGAAACGAGTTCTTAGACACGTAGTGAGCTCGAAGCGGAGTTGTAACGAAAAAGTTGCGATGAAGGAATTTGTCCGGTGGCAAACTTGTAAACAGTTCAAAGATTGTTTTTAGAAAACCAGGAGAAAAATCTCTTTTTACTCTCCCGACACGTCTGTTATTGTTGAGCCCCCAAATCTGATAAGCCCAACAAATTCCCTAAATATTCTCTATTCTGCACAAGTCCCATAAACCCATCATAATCCCAAAACCGACAGAACCTCCTCAAGACTTACTGATCTGTTCACAGGTCCAAAGCATCAACTTCCTGAGCTCGAAACGAAATAGTTCCTTCTTCAAACTTGTTCGTCTGCCTCATGAGTCGAACATATCCGAAAATTAGCCCAGTCGGAGAAATATAAACACCTCAAACCCCAGTTGGAGTATGAACAGCTCATCTCTGTCTGATACTCTGTGTTAAGCACGGATTTCTCTTTGCATGCGGGTTTCTGTTGCGATTCTTACCTCTATTCCTTCATAACAATTGTTTCTGAGGTCTACATCTACAACATATCCAAATTCCAAGGCAAACGGAGATTTCTATCTACTGTAAATCGTGTTCAAGTTGAGACTAGTCTTCACTTTCATTCTGTTTGCTGGTTTCACTCTAGTGTGCCCTTATTCACTCTTGCATGTGGCCTTCCTCTGATCTAGTGGCTTCGTTCCTTTCATCAAAGTTGTTCGTCTTTGTCTTGGCTATAATCTGTCAAAATTGGAGCTTCATCCAAGAATTGTAGTCATCTCAAGGCTGGTTGAAGTGTTGCCTACTTAGTTTGTTCTGCTGTATTGAGGTAGGCTCGAATTCTTTCTTGTGTGTTAATTTCTATTGATCAGTCGACAACACTTTCTTCATACAGGTTGTTCCTTAGTTATAGAAATATGACATATCCAAATTTCACAGCAATTTAAGTTCTATAACCATCTGAAACCTTGTTCAAAGTTAGTAAGTCCTCTAGTCTGCTGTTTAAATGCTACAGCACCTTACTCACTCTTGGATGTCGATTTCCTTTGTTCAGATGACCAAGGTTTCTTCTTGAAAGTTGTTCAGTTTCCTGTTTTCTACAACATATCCAACATTAGTGGTTATTCAATAAGTTTAGACCTCTCGGACAGAGTATAACTGAAACAAACTCCTCTCTCGTTATCAAGTGTTGTTTGGGAGTTTTACTCCTAGGGGGAATTCTTTGTGCATTGCAGAAAGATTCAAGGATTATGGTACACCGGTTCAGCGTACTCGATAAGAATGGTCTTAAACTAGTACACGCACTTTTAGAAGCCAGGGGTCAGGGCTTTAAATTAAATTATTGTGTTGAGCAATTTTATTGATTTAATATTTATGATGGCTTAAATAGGTACTCGAGTACCAGCTGATTCAAAGGAGGGACCCTCAAAGGGTCAGAGCAACTCGGACGCACAGTGAGTGGACTTTTGTTTTATAAATGGATTTTATGTTATTAAAGTTTCAATATTTGATCTTGAAGGATTTATTTATGGCTATTACTTTCTGAGCAGGAATAATGAAATTATATATATGTTCTCGATTATATGTTATTATATTTAAATGCAAATGGCTTGGAAAGTAAGAAATGAGGTTTTAATCATATTGAATGATTGGTTGAGGAATAAAATGGTAATTTCCAGGAAGGGCATGTATTTTGTTTTTAAACCACCATAGGTACCCAAAAATGTTGCCTTCAGATAAATTGTTGCTTTCGATTATAATGATGTCCAAGGACATCCCAGTTGCCTTCAGATGAGTCAGCGTGCGTTTGACAATTGCCCACAAGTTCAGGGACGCTCAAACTTTGTGGTGCTAGGAATGCGGCTCGGGTGGACCAAGTGTCCTCTGAGTCTTGCAAGGAATGCGGCTCGAGTAACTTTATGCTACCGAGACCTACTAGGAGGAATTGACGGAAATTATGGAATTGACGGATTTATGATGGGTACACCTAGGTGGAAGGAAATTGTTTCCCTTTATTAATCTCAGATATTTTGTTAATGTTTCACTGAATATATGCTCAGCTATATGTATGAGGATTTGCATGCCTGAATTTTCATACGGATATTGAACATGGATATGATTAAATTTTCTAAATGTTTTAACAGAGGGGTTAGTATGTTGATACCTTATGTTCTAAAACTTTATTTTTGTCCACTCACGTTTTTCAATGTTTTGCGCCCCCAGGCAGTAGTCGTGTACGGGGACATCACCACAGGGCCATCACTTTCCTCCATCCATCTCCTCCGCTACGTAGGAGTTCTTTTTGTATTTATACTGTTATCTTAAATTCTGAATTAGTTGCTCTGAAGATTTGCCCAAAGATCTTCTGTATGGCCTCAGGCCGGTTAGTTGGTTAAGTTGTTTGGATGTACGTTGAAAGCATGCTGGCGGTTGTGATGTTTTCTTTTTTATATGTATGCTTTCCAACAGGTGAAAATTTGGGAAAAGATTCAGTTTACAGAGGAGACTCTGCCGAATTTTCGGCGGATGTCAAACCTAAAAAGAATTTGGATTTTAGTAAGAAGGGCAAATTAGTCATTTGTGCCTGACACCCGCCAGGTGTCGGACACACACAGGGTTCGACTCGGATTCCAAAGTGGAATTTGGGTTGGGTCTTGTCATGAATTGTCCAATTTCTTACACCTATTGATTTCGGATCGAGTCCAAAACTTGGGCAACATCATAATATGGTGGGAGGAGTCATTTGGTGTGTTTTGAGCCGATCGCTAGAACTATGAATTACCCCTACCACTCAACTTTGGAACGAACTGCCGTTGAACTTGAATTGTCCAATTTCTCACACCTATTGATTTCGGAACGAGCCCAAAACTTGGGCAACATCATAATATGGTGGGAGGAGTCATTTGGTGTGTTTTGTGTTGAATCCAATCGCCAGAATTATGAGTTACCCCAACCACTCCAATTTGGAACGAACTGGCTTTAAACTTGAATTGTCCAATTTCTTACACCTATTGATTTCGGATCGAGCCCAAAACTTGGCAACCACTTAATATCGTATTAGGAGTCATTTGGTATGTTTTGAGTGAAATCCAATCGCTAGAACTATGAATTACCCCAACCACTCCAATTTGGAACGAACTGCCTTTGAACTTGAATTGTCCAATTTCTTACACCTATTCATTTCGGATCGAGCCCAAAGCTTGGGCAACATCATAATATGGTGGGGGGAGTCATTTGGTAAGTTTTGAGTGAAATCCAATCGCCAGAACAATGAATTACAACAACCACTCCAATTAGGAACGAACTGCCGTTGAACTTGAATTGTCCAATTTCTCACACCTATTGATTTCGGATCGAACCCAAAACTTAGGCAACATCATAATATGGTAGAAGTAGTCATTTGATGAGTTTTGAGTGAAATCCAATCGCTAGAAGTATGGAATACACCAACCACTCCAATTAGGAACGAACTGCCGTTGAACTTGAATTGTCCAATTTCTTACACCTATTGATTTCGGATCGAGCCCAAAACTTGGGCAACATCATAATATGGTGGGAGGAGTCATTTGGTGTGTTTTGAATGAAATCCATTCGCTAGAACTATGAATTACCCCAACCACTCAAATTCGGAACGAATTGCCTTTGAACTTGAATTGTCCAATTTCAAACACCTATTGATTTCGGATCGAGCCCAAAACTTGGGCAACGTCATAATATGGTGGGAGGAGTCATTTGGTGAGTTTTGAGTGAAATCGAATCGCTAGAAGTATGGAATACACCAACCACTCCAATTAGGAACGAACTGCCGTTGAACTTGATTTGTCCAATTTCTCACAACTATTGATTTCGGATCGAGCCCAAAACTTGGGCAACATCATAATATGTTGGGAGGAGTCATTTGGTGTGTTTTAAATGAAATCCATTCGCTAGAACAATGAATTACCCCAACCACTCAAATATGGAACGAACTGCCTGTGAATTTGAATTGTCCAATTTCTTACAGCTATTGATTTCGGATAGAGCCCAAAACTTAGGCAACATCATAATATGGTGGGAGGAGTGATTTGGTGTGTTTTGAGTGAAATCCAATCGCCAAAACTATGAATTACCCCAACCACAGCAATTTGGAACGAACTGCCTTTCAACTTGAATTGTCCAATTTCTTACACCTATTGATTTCGGATCGAGCCCCAAACTTGGGCAACATCATAATATGGTGGGAGGAGTCATTTGGGGTGTTTTGAATTAAATCCATTCGCTAGAACTATGAATTACCCCAACCACTCAAATTTGGAACGAACTGCCCTTGAACTTAAATTGTCCAATTTCTTATACCTATTAATTTCGGATCGAGCCCAAAACTTGGGCTACATCATAATATGGTGGGAGGAGTCATTTGGTGAGTTTTGGGTGAAATCCAACCGCTAGAAGTGTGGAATACAGCAACCACTCCAATTAGGAACTGCCGTTGAACTTGAATTGTCTAATTTCTCACACCTATTGATTTCGGATCGAGCCCAAAACTTGGCAACCACTTAATATCGTATTAGGAGTCATTTGGTATGTTTTGAGTGAAATCCAATCGCTAGAACTATGAATTACCCCAACCACTCCAATTTGGAACGAACTGCCTTTGAACTTGAATTGTCCAATTTCTTACACCTATTCATTTCGGATCGAGCCCAAAGCTTGGGCAACATCATAATATGGTGGGAGGAGTCATTTGGTAAGTTTTGAGTGAAATCCAATCGCCAGAACAATGAATTACAACAACCACTCCAATTAGGAACGAACTGCCGTTGAACTTGAATTGTCCGATTTCTCACACCTATTGATTTCGGATCGAACCCAAAACTTAGGCAACATCATAATATGGTAGAAGTAGTCATTTGATGAGTTTTGAGTGAAATCCAATCGCTAGAAGTATGGAATACACCAACCACTCCAATTAGGAACGAACTGCCGTTGAACTTGAATTGTCCAATTTCTTACACCTATTGATTTCGGATCGAGCCCAAAACTTGGGCAACATCATAATATGGTGGGAGGAGTCATTTGGTGTGTTTTGAATGAAATCCATTCGCTAGAACTATGAATTACCCCAACCACTCAAATTCGGAACGAATTGCCTTTGAACTTGAATTGTCCAATTTCAAACACCTATTGATTTCGGATCGAGCCCAAAACTTGGGCAACGTCATTATATGGTGGAAGGAGTCATTTGGTGAGTTTTGAGTGAAATCGAATCGCTAGAAGTATGGAATACACCAACCACTCCAATTAGGAACGAACTACCGTTGAACTTGAATTGTCCAGTTTCTCACAACTATTGATTTCGGATCGAGCCCAAAACTTGGGCAACATCATAATATGTTGGGAGGAGTCATTTGGTGTGTTTTAAATGAAATCCATTCGCTAGAACTATGAATTACCCCAACCACTCAAATATGGAACGAACTGCCTTTGAATTTGAATTGTCCAATTTCTTACAGCTATTGATTTCGGATAGAGCCCAAAACTTAGGCAACATCATAATATGGTGGGAGGAGTGATTTGGTGTGTTTTGAGTGAAATCCAATCGCCAAAACTATGAATTACCCCAACCACAGCAATTTGGAACGAACTGCCTTTCAACTTGAATTGTCCAATTTCTTACACCTATTGATTTCGGATCGAGCCCCAAACTTGGGCAACATCATAATATGGTGGGAGGAGTCATTTGGGGTGTTTTGAATTAAATCCATTCGCTAGAACTATGAATTACCCCAACCACTCAAATTTGGAACGAACTGCCCTTGAACTTAAATTGTCCAATTTCTTATACCTATTAATTTTGGATCGAGCCCAAAACTTGGGCTACATCATAATATGGTGGGAGGAGTCATTTGGTGAGTTTTGGATGAAATCCAACCGATAGAAGTATGGAATACAGCAACCACTCCAATTAGGAACTGCCGTTGAACTTGAATTGTCTAATTTCTCACACCTATTGATTTCGGATCGAGCCCAAAACTTGGGCAACATCGTAATATGGTGGGAGGAGTCATTTGGTGTGTTTTGAGTGAAATCCGATCGCTAGAACTATGAATTACCCCAACCACTCCAATTCGGAACGAACTGCCGTTGAACCAGAATTGTGCAATTTCTCACACCTATTGTTTTCGGATCAAGCCCAAAACTTGGGCAACATCATAATATGGTGGGAGGAGTCATTTGGTGTGCTTTGAATTAAATCCATTCGCTAGAACTATGAATTACCCCAACCACTGAAATTTGGAACGAACTGCCTTTCAACTTGAATTGTCCAATTTCTTTCACCTATTCATTTCGGATCGAGCCCAAAACTTGGGCAACATCATAATATGGTGGGAGGAGTCATTTGGTGAGTTTTGAGAGAAATCCAATCGCTAGAAGTTTGGAATACATCAACCACTCCAAATAGGAACGAACTGCCGTTGAACTTGAATTTTTCAATTTCTCACACCGATTGATTTCGGATCGAGCCCAAACCCTGGGCAACATCATAATATGGTGGGAGGAGTCATTTGGTGTGTTTTGAGTTAAATCCATATGTTAGAACTATGAATTACCCCAACCACTCAAATTTGGAACGAACTGCCTTTGAACTTGAATTGTCCAATTTCTTACACCTATTGATTTCGAATCGACCTCAAAACTGGGGCAACATCATAATATGGTGGGAGGAGTCATTTGGTGTGTTTTGAGTGAAATAGAATCGCCAGAACTATGAATTACCCCAACCACTCCAATTTGGAACGAACTGCCTTTGAACTTGAATAGTCCAATTTGTTGCACCCATTGATTTCGGATTGAGCCCAAAACTTCGGCAACATCATAATACGGTGGGAGGAGTTGTTTGGTGTGTTTTGGGTGAAATCCAATCACTAGAACTATGAATTACCCCAACCACTCCAATTTGGAACGAACTGCCTTTGAACTTGAATTGTCAAATTTCTTACACCTATTGATTTCGGATCGAGCCCAAAACTTGGGCAACATCATAATATGGTGGGAGGAGTCATTTGGTGTGCTTTGAATTAAATCCATTCGCTAGAACTATGAATTGTCCAATTTCTTACACCTATTGATTTCGAATCGACCTCAAAACTAGGGCAACATCATAATATGGTGGGAGGAGTCATTTGGTGTGTTTTGAGTGAAATAGAATCGCCAGAACTATGAATTACCCCAACCACTCCAATTTGGAACGCCTTTGAACTTGAATTGTCCAATTTCTTACACCTATTCATTTCAGATCGAGCCCAAAACTTGAGCAACATCATATTATGGTGGGAGGAGTCATTTCGTGTGATTTGAGTAAAATCCAATCGCCAGAACTATGAGTTACCCCAACTACTCCAATTTGGAACGAACTGCCTTTGAACTTGAATAGTCCAATTTGTTGCACCCATTGATTTCGGATTGAGCCCAAAACTTCGGCAACATCATAATACGGTGGGAGGAGTCGTTTGGTGTGTTTTGGGTGAAATCCAATCACTAGAACTATGAATTACCCCAACCACTCCAATTTGGAACGAACTGCCTTTGAACTTGAATTGTCAAATTTCTTACACCTATTGATTTCGGATCGAGCCCAAAACTTGGGCAACATCATATTATGGTGGGAGGAGTCATTTGGTGTGTTTTGAGTGAAATCTAATCGCCAGAACTGTTAATTTCCCCAACCACTCCAATTTTCAATGAACTGCCTTTGAACTTGAATTGTCCAATTTCTTACACCTATTGATTTCGGATCGATCCCAAAACTTGGGCAACCTCATAATATGGTGGGAGGAGTCATTTGGTGTGTTTTGAGTGAAATCCAATTGCTAGAAGTATGGAATACACCTACGACGCCAATTAGGAACGAACTGCCGTTGAACTTGAATTGTCCAATTTCTCACATCTTTTGATTTTGGATCGAGCCCAAAACTTGGGCGACATCATAATATGGTGGGAGGAGTCATTTGGAGAGTTTTGAGTGAAATCCAATCGCTAGAACCGTGGAATACACCAACCACTCCAATTAGGAACGAACTGCCGTTGAACTTGAATTGTCCAATTTCTTATATCTATTGATTTCGAATCGAGCCCAAAAGTTGGGGAACATCATAATATGGTGGGAGGAGTCATTTTGGGAGTTTTGAGTGAAATCCAATCGCTAGAAGTATGGAATACACCAATCACTCCAATTAGGAACGAACTACCGTTGAACTTGAATTGTTCAATTTCTTACACCTATTGATTTTGGATCGAGCCCAAAAGATGGGCAACAACATAATATGGTGGGAGCAGTCATTTGGTTAGTTTTGAGTGAAATCCAATCGCTAGAAGTGTGGAACACACCAACCACTCCCATTAGGAACGAACTGCCGTTGAACTTGAATTGTCCAATTTCTTACACCTATTTATTTCGGATCGAGCCTAAAACATCGGCAACATCATAATATGGTGGGAGGAGTCATTTGGTTAGTTTTGAGTGAAATCCAATCGCCAGAACGAAGAATTACCCCAACGACTCCAATTTGGAACGAATTGCCTTCGAACTTGAATTGTCCAATTTCTCACACCTATTGATTTCGGATCGAGCCCAAAACATGGGCAACATCATAATATGGTGGGAGCAGTCATTTGGTGAGTTTTGAGTGAAATCCAATCGCTAGAAGTGTGGAACACACCAACCACTCCCATTAGGAACGAACTGCCGTTGAACTTGAATTGTCCAATTTCTTACACCTATTGATTTCGGATCGAGCCCAAAAGATGGGCAACATCATAATATGGTGGGAGCAGTCATTTGGTGAGTTTTGAGTGAAATCCAATCGCTAGAAGTACGGAATACACCAACCACTAAAATTAGGAACGAACTGCCGTTGAACTAGAATTGTCCAATTTCTCACACCTATTGATTTCGGATCGAGCCCAAAACTTGGGAAACATCATAATATGGTGGGAGGAGTCATTTGGTGAGTTTTGAGTGAAATCTAATCACTTGAAGTATGGAATACACCAACCACTCTAATTAGGAACGAACTGCCGTTGAACTTGAATTGTCCAATTTCTCACACCTATTGATTTCGGATCGTGGCCAAAATATGGGCAACATCATAATATGGTGAGAGGAGTGATTTGGTATGTTTTGAGTGAAATCCAATCGCCAGAACGAAGAATTACCCTAACCACTCCAATCTGGAACGAACTGCCTTTGAACTTGAATTGTCCAATTTCTTAAACCTATTTATTTCGGACTGAGCCCAAAACTTGGGCAACCTCATAATATGGTGGGAGGAGTCATTTGGTGAGTTTTGAGTGAAATCCAATCGCTAGAAGTATGGAATACACCAACCACTCCAATTAGGAACGAACTGCCGTTGAACTTGAATTGTCCAATTTCTCACACCTATTGATTTCGGATCGAGCCCAAAACTTGGGCAACATCATAATATGGTGGGAGGAGTCATTTGGTCAGTTTTGAGTGAAATCCAATCGCTAGAAGTATGGAATTACACCAACCACTCCAATTTGGAACAAACTGCCGTTGAACTTGAATTGTCCAATTTCTCACACCTATTGATTTAGGATCGAGCCCAAAACTTGGGGAACATCATAATATGGTGGGAGGAGTCATTCGGTGAGTTTTGAGTGAAATCCAATCGCAAGAAGTACGGAATACACCAACCACTCCAATCAGGAACGAACTGCCGTTGAACTTGAATTGTTCAATTTCTTACACCTATAGATTTCGGATCGAGCCCAAAACTTGGGCAACATGATAATATTGTGGGAGGAGTCATTTGCTGAGTTTTGAGTGAAATCCAATCGCTAGAAGTATGGAAGACACCAACCACTCCAATTAGGAACGAACTGCCGTTGAACTTGAATTGTCCAATTTTGAACACCTATTGATTTCGGATCGAGCCCCAAACTTGGGCAACATCATAATATGGTGGGAGGAGTCATTTGGTGAGTTTTGAGTGAAATCCAATCGCCAGAACGAAGAATTACCTCAACCACTCCAACTTGGAACGAACTGCCGTTGAACTTGAATTGTCCAATTTCTTACACCTATTGATTTCGGATCGAGCCCAAAACCTGGGCAACATTATAATATGGTGGGAGGAGTCATTTGGTGGGTTTTGAGTGAAATCCAATCGCTAGAAGTATGGAATACACCAACCACTCCAATTAGGAACGAACTGCCGTTGAACTTGAATTGTCCAATTTCGGACACCTATTGATTTCTGATCGAGGCCAAAACTTGGGCAACATCATAATATGGTGGGAGGAGTCATTTGGTGAGTTTTGAGTGAAATCCAATCGCTAGAACGAAGAATTACCTCAACCACTCCAACTTGGAACGAACTGCCGTTGAACTTGGATTGTCCAATTTCTTACACCTATTGATTTCGGATCGAGCCCAAAACTTGGGCAACATCATAATATCGTGGGAGGAGTCATTTGGTGAGTTTTCAGTGAAATCCAATCGCTAGAAGTATGGAATACACCAACCACTCCAATTATGAACGAACTGCCGTTGAACTTGAATTGTCCAATTTCTCACACCTATTGATTTCGGATCGAGCCCAAAACTTGGGCAACATCATAATATGGTGGGAGGAGACATTTGGTGAGTTTTGAGTGAAATCCAATCTTTAGAAGTATGGAATACACCAACCACTCCAATTAGGAACGAACTGCCGTTGAACTTGAATTGTCCAATTTCTCGCACCGATTGATTTCGGACGAGCCCAAGACTTGGGGAACATCATAATATGGTGGGAGGAGTCATTTGGTGAGTTTTGAGTGAAATCCAATCCCCAGAACTGTGGAATAGACCAACCACTCCAATTAGGAACGAACTGCCGTTGAACTTGAATTGTCCAATTTCTCACACCAATTGATTTCGGATCGAGCCCAAGAATTGGGGAACATCATAATATGGTGGGAGGAGTCATTTGGTCAGTTTTGAGTGAAATCCAATCCCCAGAACTATGGAATACACCAACCACTCCAATTAGGAACGAACTGCCATTCAACTTGAATTGCCCAATTTCTTACACCTATTGATTTCGGATGGATCCCAAAACTTGGGCAACATCATAATATGGTGGGAGGACTCATTTGGTCAGTTTTGAGTGAAATCCAATCCCCAGAACTGTGGAACACACCAACCACTCCAATTAGGAATGAACTGCCGTTGAACTTCAATTGTCCAATTTCTTACACCTATTGATTTCGTATCGAGCCCAAAACTTAGGCAACATCATAATATGGTGGGAGGATTCATTTGGTCTGTTTTGAGTGAACTCCAATCCCCAGAACAATGAATTACCACAACCACTCCAATTTGGAACAAATTGCCTTTGAACTTGAATTGTCCAATTTCTTACACCTATTGATTTCGGATCGAGGCCAAAACATGGGGAACATCATAATATGGTGGGAGGAGTCATTTGGTGAGTTTTTAGTGAAATCCAATCGCTAGAAGTATGGAATACACCAACCACTCCAATTAGGAACGAACTGCCGTTGAACTTGAATTGTCCAATTTCTCACACCTATAGATTTAGGATCGAACCCCAAACTTGGGCTACATCATAATATGGTGGGAGGAGTCATTTAGTGAGTTTTGAGTGAAATCCAATCGTTAGAAGTATCGAATACACCAACCACTCCCATTAGGAACGAACTTCCGTTGAACCTGAATTGTCCAATTTCTTACACCTATTTATTTCGGATCGAGCCCAAAACTTGGGCAACCTCATAATATGCTGGGAGGAGTCATTTGGTGAGTTTTGAGTGAAATCCAATCGCCAGAACGAAGAATTACCCTAACCACTCCAATCTGGAACGAACTGCCTTTGAACTTGAATTGTCCAATTTCTTACACCTATTGATTTCGGATCGAGCCCAAAACATGGGGAACTTCATAATATGGTGGGAGGAGTCATTTGGTCAGTTTTGAGTGAAATCCAATCGCTAGAAGTATGGAATACACCAACTACTCCAATTAGGAACGAACTGCCGTTGAATTTAAAATGTCCAATTTCTTACACCTATTGACTTCGGATCGAGCCCAAAACTTGGGCAACATCAAAATATGGTGGGAGGAGTCATTTGGTGTGTTTTGAGTGAAATCCAATCCCCAGAACTATGAATTACCCCAACCACTCCATTTTGGAACGAACTTCCTTTGAACTTAAATCGTCCAATTTCTCACACCTATTGATTTCGGGTCGAGCCCAAAACTTGGGCAACATCATAATATGGTGGGAGGAGTCATTTGGTGAGTTTTGAGTGAAATCCAATCGCTAGAAGTATGGAATACACCAACCACTCCAATTAGGAACGAACTGCCGTTGAACTTGAATTGTCCAATTTCTTACACCTATTGATTTCGGATCGAGCCCAAAACATGGTGAACATCATAATATGGTGGGAGGAGTCATTTGGTGAGTTTTGGGTGAAATACAATTGATAGAACTATGAATTACCCCAACCACTCGAATTTGGAACAAACTGCCTTTGAACCTGAATTGTCCAATTTCTTACACCTATTGAGTTCGGATCGAGCCTAAAACTTGGGCAACATCATAATACGGTGGGAGGAGTCATTTGGTGAGTTTTGAGTGAAATCCAATCGCCTGAACTATGGAATACACCAACCACTCCAATTAGAACGAACTGCCGTTGAACTGGAATTGTCCAATTTCTCACACCTATTGATTTCGGATCGAGTCCAAAACTTGGCAACGTCATAATATGGTGGGAGGAGTCATTTGGTGAGTTTTGAGTGAAATCCAATCGCGTGAACTATGGAATACACCAACAACTCCAATTAGGAACGAACTGTCGTTGAACTTGAATTGTCCAATTTCTTACACCTATTGATTTCGAATCGAGCCCAAAACTTGGGCAACAACATAATATGGTGGGAGGTGTCGTTTGGTGTGTTTTGAGTGAAATCCAATCGCCAGAACTATGAATTACCTCAACCACTCCAGTTTGGAACGTACTGCCTTTGAACTTGAATTCTCCAATTTCTTACACCTGTTGATTTCTGATCGACCCCAAAACTTGGGCAACATCATAATATGGTGGGCGGAGTCATTTGGTGAGTTTTGAGTGAAATCCAATCGCTAGAAGTATGGAATACACCAACCACTCCAATTAGGAACAAACTGCCGTTGAACTTGAACTGTCCAATTTCCCACACCTATTGATTTCGGATCCAGCCCAAAACTTGGGAAACATCATAATATGGTGGGAGGAGTCATTTGGTGTGTTTTGGGTGAAATCCAATTGCCAGAACTATGAATTGACCCAACCACTCGAATTTGGAACGAACTGCCTTTGAACTTGAATTGTCCAATTTCTTACACCTATTGAGTTCGGATCGAGCCTAAAACTTGGGCAACATCATAATATAGTGGGAGGAGTCATTTGGTGAGTTTTGAATGAAATCCAATCGCCTGAACTATGGAATACACCAACCACTGCAATTAGGAACGAACTGCCGTTGAACTTGTATTGTGCAATTTCTTTCACCTATTGATTTCGGATCGAGCCGAAAACTTGAGCAACATCATAATATGGTGGGAGGAGTCATTTGGTGAGTTTTGAGTGAAATCCAATCGCCAGAAATATGGAGTACACCAACCACTCCCATTAGGAACGAACTGCCGTTGAACTTGAATTGTCCAATTTCTTACACCTATTCATTTCGGATCTAGCCCAAAACTTGGGGAACATCATAATATGGTGAGAGGAGTCATTTGGTGAGTTTTGAGTGAAATCCAATCGCTAGAAGTGTGGAAAACACCAACCACTCCAATTAGGAACGAACTGCCGTTGAACTTGAATTGTCAAATTTCTCACCTATTTATTTAGGATCAAGCCCCAAACTTGGGCAACATCATAATATGGTGGGAGGAGTCATTTGGTGAGTTTTAAGTGAAATCCAATCGCCAGAAATATGGAATACACCAACCACTCCAATTAAGAACGAATTGCCGTTGAACTTGAATTGTCCAATTTCTCACACCTATTGATTTAGGATCAAGCCCCAAACTTGGGCAACATCATAACATGGTGGGAGGAGTCATTTGGTGAGTTTTGAGTGAAATCCAATCGCCAGAAATATGGAATACACCAACCACTCCAGTTAGGAACGAACTGCCGTTGAACTTGAATTGTTCAATTTCTCACACCTATTGATTTCGGATCGATCCCAAAACTTGAGCAACATCATAATATGGTGGGACGAGTCATTTGGTGAGTTTTGAGTGAAATCCAATCGCTAGAAGTAATGAATACACCAACCACTCCAATTAGGAACGAATTGCCGTTGAACTTGAATTGTCCAATTTCTCACACCTATTGGTTTTGGATCGTGCTCCAAACTTGGGCAACATCAAAATATGGTGGGAGGAGTCATTTGGTATGTTTTGAGTGAAATCCAATCGCCAGAACTATGAATTACCCCAACCACTCCAATTTGGAACGAATAGCCTTTGAAGTTGAGTTGTCCAATTTCTTACACCTGTTTTTTTTCGGATCGAGCCCAAAACTTGGTCAACATCATACTATGGTGGGAGGTGTCATTTGGTGAGTTTTGAGTGAAATCCAATCGCTAGAAGTTTGGAATACACCAACCACTCCAATTAGTAACGAACTGCCGTTGAACTTGAATTGTCCAATTTCTTACACCTATTGATTTCGGATCTAGCCCAACACTAGGGCAACATCATAATATGGTGGGAGGAGTGATTTGGTGAGTTTTGAGTGAAATTAAATCGCTAGAAGTATGGAATACACCAACCACTCCAGTTAGGAACGAACTGCCGTTGAACTTGAATTGTTCAATTTCTCAAACCTATTGATTTCGGATCGATCCCAAAACTTGAGCAACATCATAATATGGTGGGACGAGTCATTTAGTGAGTTTTGAGTGAAATCCAATCGCTAGAAGTAATGAATACACCAACCACTCCAATTAGGAACGAATTGCCGTTGAACTTGAATTGTCCAATTTCTCACACCTATTGGTTTTGGATCGTGCTCCAAACTTGGGCAACATCAAAATATGGTGGGAGGAGTCATTTGGTATGTTTTGAGTGAAATCCAATCGCCAGAACTATGAATTACCCCAACCACTCCAATTTGGAACGAATTGCCTTTGAAATTGAGTTGTCCAATTTCTTACACCTGTTTTTTTTCGGATCGAGCCCAAAACTTGGTCAACATCATACTATGGTGGGAGGTGTCATTTGGTGAGTTTTGAGTGAAATTAAATCGCTAGAAGTATGGAAAACACCAACCACTCCAGTTTGGAACGAACTGTCGTTGAACTTGAATTGTCCAATTTTTCACACCTATTGATTTCGAATAGATCCCAAAACTTGGGCAACATCAAAATATGGTGGGAGGAGTCATTTGGTGAGTTTTGAGTGAAATCCAGTCGCTAGAAGTATTGAATACACCAACCACTCCAATTAGGAACGAACTGCCGTTGAACTTGAATTGTCCAATTTCTCACACCTATTGATTTCGGATCGTGCCCCAAACTTGGGCAACATCATAATATGGTGGGAGGAGTCATTTGGTGTCTTTTGAGTGAAATCCAATCGCCAGAACTATGAATTACCCCAACCTCTCCAATTTGGAACGTATTGCCTTTGAACTTGAATTGTCCAATTTCTTACACCTGTTGATTTCGGATCGAGCCCAAAACTTGGTCAACATCATACTATGGTGGGAGGTGTCATTTGGTGAGTTTTGAGTGAAATCCAATCGCTAGAAGTATGGAATACACCAACCACTCCAATTAGGAACGAACTGCCGTTGAACTTGAATTGTCCAATTTGGAACACCTATTGATTTCGGATCGAGCCCAAAACTTGGGCAACATCATCATATGGTGGGAGGAGTCATTTGGTGTGTTTTGGGTGAAATCCAATCGCCAGAACTATGAATTACCCCAATCACTTGAATATGGAATACACCAACCACTCCAATTAGGAACGAAGTGCCGTTGAACTTGAATTGTCCAATTTCTCACACCTACTGATTTCAGATCGAGCACAAAACTTGGGCAACATCATACTATGGTGGGAGGAGTAATTTGGTGAGTTTTGAGTGAAATCCAATCACTAGAACTATGGAATACACCAACCACTCCAATTAGGAACGTATTGCCTTTGAACTTGAATTGTCCAATTTCTCGCACCTATTGATTTCGGATCGAGACCAAAACTTGGGCAACATCATAATATGGTGGGAGGAGTCATTTGGTGAGTTTTGAGTGAAATCCAATCCAAAGAACTATGAATTACCCCAACCACTCCAATTTGGAACGAACTTCCTTTGAACTTGAATTGTCCTATTTCTCACACCTATTGATTTCGGATCGAGCCCAAAAGTTGGCCAACATCATAATATGGTGGGAGGAGTCATTTGGTGTGTTTTGAGTGAAATCCAATCCAAAGAACTATGAATTACCCCAACCACTCCAATTTGGAACGAACTTCCTTTGAACTTGAATTGTCCTATTTCTCACACCTATTGATTTCGGATCGAGCCCAAAAGTTGGGCAACATCATAATATGGTGGGAGGAGTCATTTGGTGTGTTTTGAGTGAAATCCAATCCAAAGAACTATGAATTACCCCAACCACTCCAATTTGGAACGAACTTCCTTTTAACTTGAATTGTCCAATTTCTCACACCTATTGATTTCGGATCGAGCCCAAAACTTGGGCAACATCATAATATCGTGGGAGGAGTCATTTGGTGAGTTTTGAATGAAATCCAATCGCCAGAACTATGGAATACACCAACTACTCCAAATTGGAACGAACTGCCGTTGAACTTGAATTTTCCAATTTCTTACACCTATTGATTTCGAATCGAGCCCAAAACTTGGCCAACATCATAATATGGTGGGAGGAGTCATTTGTTGAGTTTTGAGTGAAATCCAATCGCTAGAAGTATGTAATACACCAACCACTCCAATTAGGAACGAACTGCCGTTGAACTTGAATTGTCCAATTTCTCAAACCTATTGACTACGGATCGAGCCCAAAACTTGGGGAACATGATAATATGGTGGGAGGAGTCATTTGTTGAGTTTTGAGTGAAATCCAATCGCTAGAAGTATGTAATACACCAACTACTCCGATTAGGAACGAACTGCCGTTGAACTTGAATTGTCCAATCTCTCACACCGATTGATTTCGGATCGAGCCCAAAACTTCGGCAACATCATAATATGGTGGGAGGAGTAATTTGGTATGTTTTGAGTGAAATCCAATCTCCAGAACTACGAATTACCCCAACCACACCAATTTCGAACGAATTGCCTTTGAACTTGAATTGTCCAATTTCTCACACCTATTGATTTCGGTTCGAGCCCAAAACTTGGGCAACATGATAATATGGTGGGAGGAGTCATTTGGTGAGATTTGGGTGAAATCCAATCGCTAGAAGTATGGAATACACCAACCACTTCAATTAGGAACGAACTGCCGTTGAACTTGAATTGTCCAATTTCTCACACCTATTGACTTCGGATCGATGCCAAAACTTGGGGAACATGATAATATGGTGGGAGGAGTCATTTGGTGAGTTTTGAGTGAAATCCAATCGCTAGAAGTATCGAATACACCAACCACTCCAATTATGAACGAACTTCCGTTGAACTTGAATTGTCGAATTTCACCCACCTAATGATTTCAGATCAGGCCCCAAACTTGGGCAACATAATAATATGGTGGGAGGAGTCATTTGGGGTGTTTTGAGTGAAATCCAATCGCCAGAACTATGAATTTCCCCATACATTCCAATTTCGAACGAACTGCCTTTGAACATGAATTGTCCAATTTCTTACACCTATTTGAGTGAAATCCAACCGCTAGAAGTATGGAATACAAAAACCACGCCAGTTATGAACGTACTGTCGTTGAACTTGAATTGTCCAATTTCTCACACATATAGATTTCGGATCGTGCCCAAAACTTGGGCAACATCATAATATGGTGGGTGGAATCATTTGGTGAGTTTTGAGTCAAAATCCAATCGCTAGAAGTATGGAATACACCAACCACTCCAATTAGGAATGAATTGCCGTTGAACTTGAATTGTCCAATTTCTCACACCTATTGATTTAGGATCGAGCCCCAAACTTGGGCAACACCATAATATGGTGGGAGGAGTCATTTGGTGACTTTTGAGTGAAATCCAATCGCTTGAAGTATGGAATACACCAACTACTCCGATTAGGAACGAACTGCCGTTGAACTTGAATTGTCCAATCTCTCACACCGATTGATTTCGGATCGAGCCCAAAACTTCGGCAACATCATAATATGGTGGGAGGAGTCATTTGGTATATTTTGAGTGAAATCCAATCGCCAGAACTATAAATTACCCCAACCACTCCAATTTCGAACGAATTGCCTTTGAACTTGAATTGTCCAATTTCTCACACCTATTGATTTCGGTTCGAGCCCAAAACTTGGGCAACATGATAATATGGTGGGAGGAGTCATTTGGTGAGTTTTGGGTGAAATCCAATCGCTAGAAGTATGGAATACACCAACCACTTCAATTAGGAACGAACTGCCGTTGAACTTGAACTGTCCAACTTCTCACACCTATTGATTTCGGATCGAGACCAAAACTTGGAGAACATCGTAATATGGTGGGAGGAACCATTTAGTGAGTTTTGAGTGAAATCCAATCGCTAAAAGTATGGAATACACCAACCACTCCAATTAGGAACGAACTGCCGTTGAACTTGAATTGTCGAATTTGGAATACCTATTGATTTCGGATCGAGCCCAGAACTTGGGCAACATCATAATATGGTGGGAGGAGTCATTTGGTGAGTTTTGAGTGAAATCCAATCGCTAGAAGTATGTAATACACCAACCACTCTAATTAGGAACGAACTGCCGTTGAATTTGAATTGTCCAATTTCTCAAACCTATTGATTTCGGATCGAGCCCAAAACCTGGGGAACAAGATAATATGGTGGGAGGAGTCATTTGGTGAGTTTTGAGTGAAATCCAATCGCTTGAAGTATCGAATACACCAACCACTCCAATTAGGAACGAACTGCCGTTGAAGTTGAATTGTCGAATTTCACCCACCTATTGATTTCAGATCGGGCCCCAAACTTGGGCAACATAATAATATGGTGGGAGGAGTCATTTGGTGTGTTTTGAGTGAAATCCAATTGCTAGAACTATGAATTACCCGAACCACTCCAATTTGGAACGAACTGCGTTTGAACTTGAATTGTCCAATGTCTCGCACATATTGATTTCGGATCGAGCCCAAAACTTGGGCAACATCCTAATATGGTGGGAGGAGTCATTTGGTGAGTTTTGACTGATATCCAAACATCCCAAAATGCTTGAAGGAGATGCTGGAATTGTTGGGATATCAAGTTCTCCCATGAACTCAATGGCAGCCATCATTTCTTCTTCTTCTTGGTCTGAACTTGCTTCCGAATTTGAAAGTGAAGAACCGGGAAGTTCAGTGTGGAGAGCAAGACTTGTAAATGTAGCAAGAGCTTGCTCTTTTGCAGTTGACAACTCCCTTTCTAGACGATTCTGAATTTCAGAGGTCACTCGTCTGGGTTGCAATGATGGTCCTGCGTTCAAAGATCTAGAACGTTGGAACGAAGACCTCACTTGTTCAAGTAATGGATTTTTAGACATAAACTACCTGAAACAGAAAATTAGATTAATTAGAAACACTAAAAAGAATAGGGTAACCTTGGGCACATAACCAGGGAAGAACTTTCGTTCAGTCCCCGGCAACGGCGCCAAAATTTGTTGTTAATATTATGTTAACTCGCAATTGTACGGGGCAATTAGTAGTATAGCAAGACAAGTACGAGGTCGTACCCACGAAGACTGAGAAGTTAAAACTAGTTATGTACTTAGATTACCAAATTCAAGAAAGTAGGAGGTTATGTCTAAAACAGAATTTAAAACAAGAGTGGTTGTGATTGTTGAACAAAAGAAGCAAAATGAAATTGCAAACAAAAACAAGTAAACAAATGTAACAAAGAGTGGTTTTAAGAGTTGGAAAACAGATTTTGAGACTAGGGCATTCGAATCACCATAACAATTCAATTCTGGGTTATAAAGATTCAAGTAACAAGTCTAATTCAGATTCAAAGATTGATTCTAGCTAAAGTATGATTAGGCCATGGTGTTTGGTCCTAACCTTGTGTTCCTAATTCCCTAATTTGATCATTTGTTGTCTAACCTAAAATTAAGCATTAGGAACCCATTAAGCATAGAAGAACATTTTAAACAACCAAGTATGTATCTAATCCCTGTTGTCGAATGTCCATACATACTCTTCCTATTCATAGTTCAATTCAAATTAAAGCATGGTGTATACTCTTAATTCAAACCAAGATAGTTAACAAACAAGTTCTAATGGTGATCAATCATTCAAACAAGCATGTTAACTTATAAGCATAATGAATAAGAACATGAATCATGAATCAAACTTGAAACTCCAAACTTATAAACCCAGAATATTCATGTTAGGTTACATCGAAGCCCTAGTTATGGATTTAGCTACTCATAATGGAAAAGAGACTTGAACAGAAATGAGAAAACATAATGAATACAATAAGAGTAGAAAAACCCTTTTTCTGAAGTTCTTGTGGTGTCCAGGGCTTCTCCAAGTGCTTCTCCACTTCTAATGCTTCTCCAAGAGCTTCCCCACTTCTAGAAAGATGTATGAAGGATATGGAGGTGATTTGGGATGAGTTTGAGTGAGTGGTGATGGCTAAGGAAGATGAAATTCGTAGGGAAATGGAAGAGAGGTTTGCTGGAGTTGTTTTGGTGATTGTTGGAGTGTTTGGGATTTTGAGAGTGTTTGAGGATGGTTGGAGTGAATTGTGGGGGTTGTGAATCTCAGGATTTGTTGTGTCTTGAATGTGGAATGGATGTGGTATTTATAGGGAGAGGGGAGTGACAAATCTGAATTCAATATGGCTAATGCATACAACACTTGCATTATAAAAGATGAATTGGTTGATGCACTTCACTAATGCATACAACACTTGCATTATAAAATCTGAATTGGTTGATGCACTTCACCAATAGATCCCACCAGCAGCCCTAGCTCATCTTCATGTCACCATGACCAAGCTTCCAACCAGAAATGATAGCTCATACCTAGCTCACCATGACCAAGCATCCAACCAGCACATGCTGAGGTCAGCATAACCAGCAACTTCAAGGGCTTACAACTTGGGCTTCGCTTAATCCAATTAGGACTTTAAGCACTCGAAATTGAAGTTCAGAATGTCTTCTTTCCAGCCATATGTCATTTGGGCCAATCCAAGGTCGGAGGAGGAAGTTAAGGCCAAAACAAATTGCTAACTCATTTTGCGCGCTGATAAAATCCATCCTGAGCATGGCTCTGTGTTTGCTAGGTAACAGACTCCATATTTATCCAATGGGGCTGAATTTTGGATATGTTATAGTACACACCCATTGGAACAACTTGCATGAAGAATACTGCCTCATCCGAGCTGTGTAGGTTGCTGAAACAAAGCTTGCAATATGACCTACGGAACTGGACTGGCAGGGGGCTGTAGCCAAAATGAGTTTGTCTTTCAAGCTCTTCTTCCATTCATCCAAATTAGGCCTTAACATGCTTGAATTGCATGAATTATGCTCTCTTGCTCTATTGGCCTACAAAACACACAAAGGGAGGGAAATAACTTAGAATTATAGGAACTAAGCAAAAGAAGTAAGTAAATTGGGCATGTATATGTATGAAATTATGAGCTTAACACACCCCCAAACTTAGATTTTGCTAGTCCTCGAGCAAAACAAAAGAGAAACAAAGATAAAAACAAAACAAGAAGTTAACTAGACCACTTTTGTAGGTAACTCGATTGCATTGAGCGTATGCAACAAGCCTTTAAACCTCTAGGCATCCCTAGTAGGAGGAGTTGTGGTCTCCTGAGGGTTTAACAGATACGATACCCACAAACGTTTTTCAAACTCTACAAAACAAAATGGTTAGAAAAACAACTTTGAAATCAACTAATGAAAATGAAAGAAAGTTTTAGTCATACCTCCAACACCATAGAGTTGCCAAGATAGGTCATCAATCAGTGTGTACAAGTGGAAGCTATAGCTCAAAGGCACACAGTTTCAAAGCAAGCACACTCAAACCTTGAATAGAGAACATGCTTCGACTCTAATTCTCACAGATAACACTCAATTACTCAGAACCTATGTTTTAATTCTCTCAAGAAAGCATAAGTGAGTGTATAAAATAGAAGCACAAATTTGGTTAGATCTCATGAAAGGAATTAAATACTAAGAATAGAGATACACACATACTTACCAGCACCCATGAATACATCCTCAAAGATCAGCTAGGTCTTTCACAATGTTGTAATGAAAGGCTAAGGTTTAGGGGAAATGGAAGAATTGGAAGGAAAAACAAATAACTTAAGAACATACCAAGGTTGCATGCTTCATTAATCTGCAAGGCATCATTGATTTAGATTGGCATGGCAGCAAACTTCATGGTATCTCCTGGCATAGACTTTATTTTTCACACTTAGATCAAATCGAAACACTTTCATCTTCGTTGATTTGATCTGCATCTTCATTAACTTCATTGCACAGATTCACATCATCTTTATTTAGGTACATGGCTGCAACTTCCTTGCTTCAAACTTTATCTTGGCACACCTTGGTATATTTCTAAGCTATAGGGTATGGCTACAATAGGTCAAGTATCTCAGATTGAGATACAAAGGTAGGGAAATGATGAGGGTGATAGAAGAAAAGGCTTTAAGTGTTTGGCTTCAAGAGGGTTGATGGAACACACATATAGGTAGGGTGAAAAGAAAGCACATAGAATGGTTATGCACACATAGCCTAGCATCACTTCAATGAGTTCATTCATGAATGAGAGCAAGCACATGATATCTGCAAAAGAGAATCATCCTTAGTATTCAATCAAAATGGAATAATGAGATCAATTAGAGTGAATTGAAGAAAATAAGTATGGATGAGAAATAGAACACTTTAAACCCTCTCAAGAAAGCAATTAGGCTCGATATAGCTCACTAGGGTAGTCTCCACTATTTTCCTTCAAGAATTTGAGCGTGGTACTTTAGCCACCAGAATTCTAAGAGCAAAAGCTTTGTGAAGTGCAAAATTCTAATATGAAAACCTCAAATAGCAGCTCCATAGCATTGATTGTATGACATTCTTTAAAAAAAATTAAATAAATTTAAAAAAAATAAAAATAAAAAAAATAAAAAAAAAAAGTGACAAGAGAACGAAAATTGAAAACACAAATGGATAAGAAAATTGAAATTGAAAACCTTCCCCCCAGACCTGAATTGAACATTGTCCTCAATGTGAAAGCATACAAAAGATGATTGAGAACAAACAAATGATAAAGGGAAAAGTTTAGAAGAAGGTTTAGGAAAAATAAAAAATAAAAAAAATGAATATATAAGCAACTCATGGATGACCAGTTAAGGGCCTCAGAAAACACAGCCAGGGGATCCGGGAAGGTTGGAGGGGTCACAATGGTCCCGCTTAAAACCCAAACTTCTTAGACACCGAAGGTGTCGCCTAAAGAACTCCTAGACACTGTATTGACGGAAGTGCTCACTGGAGTTACCATAAGTTAGCTCATATGAAAAATCTTTTTAAATTTTTAAATTTTTTTATTTTTTTTAAATTTTTATAAAAAAAAAAAACAGAAATTTAAAATAATAACAAGTAAAGAGAAAGGATTGAAATGCTCCCCCTTGATGCGATTAGGTCGATTGCTACCAAGCACCTTCTTCTTGAACACATGGGTTGCCTCCCAAGAAGCGCCTTAGTTACTGTCTTGGCAAGACATTGTGCAATCAGCTAAGTTGATGGTACGAAGGGAAGTTGATCTACCACATGGCCAGTTTGGATGCCAGCTGAAACTCCCTCATAGAATGGCTTTAAACGTTGTCCATTTACTTTGAAAGTCGAGCCATCTTTAGGGTTTTGAATCTCCACAGCTCCATAGGGAGAAACATTGACCACGGTGAATGGGCCTTGCCATCTAGACTTCAATTTTCCTGGAAAGAGACGCAAACGTGAGTTAAACAAAAGAACTGACATACCTTTGGAGAACTCGTTCCGTTGAATGTTTCTGTCATGGTAACTCTTGGTTCGTTCTTTGTAAAGCTTTGCATTCTCATAAGACTCATGTCTAATTTCTTCCAATTCATTCAGCTGAAACTTTCTTGCATGGCCTGCCTTGTCTAGATCAAAATTTAACTTCTTGATGGCCCAAAAAGCATTGTGTTCAAGCTCCATTGGCAGGTGACAAGCTTTCCCAAACACAAGACGATAAGGGCTCATTCCAATGGGAGTCTTATATGCTGTCCTATAAGCCCATAATGCATCATTGAGCTTGGCTGCCCAATCTTTCCTTGTATTGTTCACCACCTTCTCCAGGATGTGCTTAATTTCTCTATTGCTTATTTCCACTTGACCAGAAGTTTGCGGATGATATGGTGTAGAGACTCGATGGGTGATGTTGTACTTCTTCATGAGTGCTTCGAATGGCTTGTTACAGAAGTGGCTGCCTCCATCACTAATGACAGCCCTTGGAGTACCAAACCTTGTGAAAATATTATCCTTCAAGAACTTCAGCACCACCTTATAATCATTGGTTTTGGTGGCTATGGCTTCCACCCATTTAGACACATAATCAACAGCAACAAGTATGTAAGTATAACCAAAGGAAGATGGGAATGGTCCCATGAAATCAATACCCCACACATCGAAGAGCTCCACAACAAGTATGTTATTCAATGGCATTTCATTCCTGCGACTTATGTTCCCCATCCTTTGGCACCTATCACACTTAACACAAAAATTAAATGCATCTTTAAATAGAGTGGGCCAAAAGAAACCAGATTGCAGAATTTTAAGTGCTGTTTTCTTAGCTCCAAAGTGACCTCCACAGGCCAATTCGTGGCTATGCCTAAGTATGCTTTCTTGCTCTTCTTCTGGAACACATCTTCTGATGAGTTGATCCGGGCAATGCTTGAATAAGAAAGGTTCATCCCATACATAATGTTTCACCATGGAAAAGAACTTCTTCTTATCCTGAGAAGTTAGATCATTTCTAAGAACACCACAAGCAAGATAATTAACAAAATCAGCATACCATGGCTCTTTGACTTGGGCAGCATATAGTTGTTCATCAGGGAAAGTCTCATTCAAGGGTAGCACAGCTCCTCCTTTTTCTTCAACCACAATTCTGCTCAAATGATCAGCTACCACATTCTCACATCCCTTCTTATCTCGAATCTCCAAATCGAATTCTTGCAGCAAGAGAATCCATCTAATCAAGCGTGGTTTGGCATCCTTCTTAGTGAGCAAGTATCTAAGGGCTGCATGGTCAGAATAAACAATTACTTTAGAACCAACAAGGTAAGAACGAAATTTTTCTAAAGCAAAAACCACAGCAAGCAACTCCTTCTCTGTTGTGGAGTAGTTGATTTGAGCATCATTCAAGGTCCGGCTAGCATAATGAATCACATGGGGCAGCTTGTTCTTCTTTTGACCTAAAACTGCACCAATAGCAAAGTCAGAGGCATCACACATTATTTCAAATGGTAAAGACCAATCCGGAGCTATGATAATAGGGGCTGAAGTTAGCTCCCTCTTCAAGGTAGAAAAAGCTTCCATGCAAGCTTCATTAAACTCAAAAACAGCATCCTTAGCAAGGAGATTACACAATGGCCTTGTAATGCTTGAGAAATTTTTGATGAACCTTCTATAGAATCCAGCATGACCTAGAAAGCTTCTAATTCCTTTAACAGAGGTAGGGGGTGGAAGATTTGAGATGAGGTCGATCTTGGCTTTATCCACTTCGATTCCCTTGCTTGAAATCACATGGCCTAGTACAATGCCTTGTCTCACCATGAAGTGACACTTCTCCCAATTCAAAATCAGATTTGTTTCCTGGCATCTTTTAAGCACTAGAGACAAGTGGTGAAGACAATTATCAAAAGAGGAACCAAAAACTGAAAAATCATCCATAAATACCTCAATAAATCGTTCCACCATATCTGAAAAGATTGACATCATGCATCTTTGGAAAGTTGCTGGGGCATTGCATAAACCGAATGGCATCCTTCTATAAGCAAACGTACCAAATGGGCATGTGAATGTGGTTTTCTCTTGGTCTTCCGGAGCAATGGGAATTTGATTATAACCTGAAAAACCATCAAGAAAACAATAGTAAGCATGGCCAGATAAACGTTCAAGCATTTGATCAATAAAAGGTAAGGGGAAATGATCTTTTCTAGTGGATGTGTTCAACTTCCTGTAATCAATGCAAACTCTCCAACCAGTGACAGTTCGTGTAGGAACTAGCTCATTCTTCTCATTCTTCACAACGGTGATTCCGGACTTCTTTGGAACAACTTGCACAGGGCTCACCCACTTAGAATCTGAAATTGGGTAGATGATTCCTACATCGAGTAGCTTTAAAACTTCAGCTCTAACCACCTCTTTCATGTTGGGATTTAGCCTCCTTTGGGCATCACGAGATGGTTTGCTGTCTTCTTCCATTAAAATCCGGTGCATGCACATGCTTGGACTAATTCCTTTGATGTTTGCTATGGTCCACCCAATGGCTGTTTTATGCTCTTTTAGAACTTTAATTAAGCTCTCTTCTTCATGTGAGGAGAGACCTGCAGCAATTATAACAGGGAGAGTTTCGTTAGCACCCAAATATGTATATTTAAGATTATTGGGAAGAGGTTTAAGTTCTAGCTTTGGTGGGATGACAATGGATGGCTCCAATTTCGTGGATGATGGTCCAAGAGGCTCGATTGGTGGCCTAAAGGATGGTGGGTATGGCGGAAACACTTCTAAGGCAGCCACCACTTCTTGGAACTCCGGTTCACAAAGATCTTCCTCTTCTTGTGTTAAGACAGCTTCTAGAGCATCATTAGACTTCCTCTGCAAAATTTTGGAAGAAACCTCATGATCCACAACATCAATTGAAAAGCAAGAATCAAGAGAGATAGAAGGTTGAGATAGAGCATTAAGCATTTTAAATTCAACAGTTTCACCCAAAACAGTCATGGAGAGAGTGCTATCTTTCACTTTGATGATTGTGTCTGCAGTGGCCATGAATGGCCTGCCTAGGAGAATGGGATCAACACGATCTCCATTTGGATTGTCTTCCATGTCCATCACTACAAAATCAGCAGGGAGAATTAGTGTATTAACTTGAACTAGAATATCTTCTACAATACCTTTTGGATATTTTATAGAATGATCAGCTAGTTCAAGTCGCATTGAAGTCTTCTTCATCCCTTCTAAGCCAAGCTCTTGATAAACTGAATATGGCAAAACATTGATGCTTGCTCCCAAGTCCAACATGGCTCTTCCAACCTTCTTGCCTCCAATGTTAATGGGAATGTCAAAGCTGCCAGGATCATCTAGTTTTGGTGGAAGCTTCCTTTGCAATACAGCACTTACATTCTGGTCGAGCTTTACTCCTTCATTTGGAGCGAAATTGAGCTTGTGAGTTTTCAAGTCCTTGATGAATTTTCCATATGCAGGAATCTGTTCAATAAGATCAAGCAAAGGCAAATTGATATTAACTTTACTCAAAATATCATAAATCTCTTTAAAAGCCTTATCTTGCTTTGCTTTCTTAAGACGGCCTGGAAATGGAATCTGTGGAACATATGGAGCGGGTGGCACGTATCTATCTTCTTGAAGATGTGGTGGCACAAATTTGTCATCCCTTTTATGCAATTGGAATTGATCGGATTTCTGAGAATCTGATTTGGCCTTAGGAGCAGATTGAGAAGTTTTGAGTTGTTCTCCTTCCGTGGCCATGGTCTCCTCCTCTTCATTTTCTACAATCACAACATCATTTGAAAGATTAGAATCATCTTTATTATCAATGATCTTACCTGATCTGAGCACATGAATGGCCTTGGCTTCTGGGTTCTTTGGATTGATCTCAGTTTGGCTTGGCCATTTCCCAGGCACTCTTTGAGTTATTTCAGCAGCTATTTGGCCTAATTGGACTTCCAATTTGGAGATGGCAGCTTGTGTAGTTTGCTGAAAATTGGATTGGTTGATTGCCATCTGCTTCACTATATCTTCCAATGATGATGATGATTGTTGTGGCCTTTGGAATGAAGGGGGATTTGCTTGATTCTGGGTATTTCTCCATGAAAAGTTTGGATGATTCCTCCAACCTGGATTATAACTTTGAGAGTATGGATCATTTCTTGGACCTTGGTTGTAGGAATTTACCAACTTAGCTTGCTCTTGCACAAATTCTGGATATCCAGCCCCAAGTGGACAAGCTGTGGTAGCATGGTCATGAGATTCACAAATGCTACACACTTCCTTCGGAGGGCTTCTTGAGTTTAATGCAAGAAGAGCATCTAGCTTTTGTTCCAGTTTTGAAATCTGCACACTAGAAGCATCATTAGAACCACTAATAACACGTTTACCTCTTGTATCCGTATGTTGGGTCTCCATTGCTATCTCCTCAAAGAGTTCGTACGTTTCTTCTGGAGTTTTGGTTTTAAAAGAACCACCTGCAAAATTGGTGACTATATTATGACTAGAAGGGGTTAGTCCTTTATAAAACATACGCATTTGAAGCTTCAATGGAATCCCATGATGAGGACATTGGTTGAGCAACCCATTGAATTTCTCCCATGCTTCACAAAACGATTCATCATCTTGCTGTGCAAATAACAAGATCTTGTCCCTAAGCATGTCGGTCTTTTGCGTGGAGAAGTATTTTTCCAGGAACTTCTTTTGAATGGCAGACCATGTAGTGAGTGAACCAGGCTTCAAAGAATTCAACCAATACTTCGCCTTATCCTTTAAAGTGTATGGAAACACTCTCATTCGAAGTTGATCTTCTGTCACACCTGTCAAGGGAAAAGAACTCACAACATTAAAAATATCCTTTATATGAGTCAATGGATCTTCATTAGGTAAACCATAAAAGGAAGGCAGCATATTAAGATGAGAAGATTTAAGCTCATAATTTCGAGCTACAGTGGGCAGCAAAATGCTTGAAGGAGATGCTGGAATTGTTGGGATATCAAGTTCTCCCATGAACTCAATGGCAGCCATCATTTCTTCTTCTTCTTGGTCTGAACTTGCTTCCGAATTTGAAAGTGAAGAACCGGGAAGTTCAGTGTGGAGAGCAAGACTTGTAAATGTAGCAAGAGCTTGCTCTTTTGCAGTTGACAACTCCCTTTCTAGACGATTCTGAATTTCAGAGGTCACTCGTCTGGGTTGCAATGATGGTCCTGCGTTCAAAGATCTAGAACGTTGGAACGAAGACCTCACTTGTTCAAGTAATGGATTTTTAGACATAAACTACCTGAAACAGAAAATTAGATTAATTAGAAACACTAAAAAGAATAGGGTAACCTTGGGCACATAACCAGGGAAGAACTTTCGTTCAGTCCCCGGCAACGGCGCCAAAATTTGTTGTTAATATTATGTTAACTCGCAATTGTACGGGGCAATTAGTAGTATAGCAAGACAAGTACGAGGTCGTACCCACGAAGACTGAGAAGTTAAAACTAGTTATGTACTTAGATTACCAAATTCAAGAAAGTAGGAGGTTATGTCTAAAACAGAATTTAAAACAAGAGTGGTTGTGATTGTTGAACAAAAGAAGCAAAATGAAATTGCAAACAAAAACAAGTAAACAAATGTAACAAAGAGTGGTTTTAAGAGTTGGAAAACAGATTTTGAGACTAGGGCATTCGAATCACCATAACAATTCAATTCTGGGTTATAAAGATTCAAGTAACAAGTCTAATTCAGATTCAAAGATTGATTCTAGCTAAAGTATGATTAGGCCATGGTGTTTGGTCCTAACCTTGTGTTCCTAATTCCCTAATTTGATCATTTGTTGTCTAACCTAAAATTAAGCATTAGGAACCCATTAAGCATAGAAGAACATTTTAAACAACCAAGTATGTATCTAATCCCTGTTGTCGAATGTCCATACATACTCTTCCTATTCATAGTTCAATTCGAATTAAAGCATGGTGTATACTCTTAATTCAAACCAAGATAGTTAAAAAACAAGTTCTAATGGTGATCAATCATTCAAACAAGCATGTTAACTTATAAGCATAATGAATAAGAACATGAATCATGAATCAAACTTGAAACTCCAAACTTATAAACCCAGAATATTCATGTTAGGTTACATCGAAGCCCTAGTTATGGATTTAGCTACTCATAATGGAAAAGAGACTTGAACAGAAATGAGAAAACATAATGAATACAATAAGAGTAGAAAAACCCTTTTTCTGAAGTTCTTGTGGTGTCCAGGGCTTCTCCAAGTGCTTCTCCACTTCTAATGCTTCTCCAAGAGCTTCCCCACTTCTAGAAAGATGTATGAAGGATATGGAGGTGATTTGGGATGAGTTTGAGTGAGTGGTGATGGCTAAGGAAGATGAAATTCGTAGGGAAATGGAAGAGAGGTTTGCTGGAGTTGTTTTGGTGATTGTTGGAGTGTTTGGGATTTTGAGAGTGTTTGAGGATGGTTGGAGTGAATTGTGGGGGTTGTGAATCTCAGGATTTGTTGTGTCTTGAATGTGGAATGGATGTGGTATTTATAGGGAGAGGGGAGTGACAAATCTGAATTCAATATGGCTAATGCATACAACACTTGCATTATAAAAGATGAATTGGTTGATGCACTTCACTAATGCATACAACACTTGCATTATAAAATCTGAATTGGTTGATGCACTTCACCAATAGATCCCACCAGCAGCCCTAGCTCATCTTCATGTCACCATGACCAAGCTTCCAACCAGAAATGATAGCTCATACCTAGCTCACCATGACCAAGCATCCAACCAGCACATGCTGAGGTCAGCATAACCAGCAACTTCAAGGGCTTACAACTTGGGCTTCGCTTAATCAAATTAGGACTTTAAGCACTCGAAATTGAAGTTCAGAATGTCTTCTTTCCAGCCATATGTCATTTGGGCCAATCCAAGGTCGGAGGAGGAAGTTAAGGCCAAAACAAATTGCTAACTCATTTTGCGCGCTGATAAAATCCATCCTGACCATGGCTCTGTGTTTGCTAGGTAACAGACTCCATATTTATCCAATGGGGCTGAATTTTGGATATGTTATAGTACACACCCATTGGAACAACTTTCATGAAGAATGCTGCCTCATCCGAGCTGTGTAGGTTGCTGAAACAAAGCTTGCAATATGACCTACGGAACTGGACTGGCAGGGGGCTGTAGCCAAAATGAGTTTGTCTTTTAAGCTCTTCTTCCATTCATCCAAATTAGGCCTTAACATGCTTGAATTGCATGAATTATGCTCTCTTGCTCTATTGGCCTACAAAACACACAAAGGGAGGGAAATAACTTAGAATTATAGGAACTAAGCAAAAGAAGTAAGTAAATTGGGCATGTATATGTATGAAATTATGAGCTTAACATACACCAACCACTCCAATTAGGAACGAACTGCCGTTGAACTAGAATTGTCCAATTTCTCACACCGATTGATTTCGGATCAAACCCCAAACTTGTGCAACATCATAATACGGTGGGAGGAGTCATTTGGTGAGCTTTGAGTGAAATCCAGTTGCTATAAGTGTGGAATACACCAACCACTCCAATTAGGAACGAACTGCCGTTGAACTTGGATTGTCCAATTTCTCACACCTATTGATTCCGGATGGAACCCCAAACTTGTGCAACATCATAATATGGGGGGAGGAGTCATTTGGTGAGTTTTGAGTGAAATCCAATCGCTAGAAGCATGGAATACACCAACCACTCCAATTAGGAACGAACTGCCGTTGAACATAAATTGTCCAATTTCTCACACCTATTGATTTCGGATCGAGCCCCAAACTTGGGCAACATCATAATATGGTGGGAGGAGTCATTTGGTGAGTTTTGAGTGAAATCCAATCGCTAGAAGTATGGAATACACCAACCACTCCAATTAGGAACGAACTGCCGTTGAAGTTGAATTGTCCAATTTCTCACACCTATTGATTTCGGGTCGAGCCCAAAACTTGGGCAACAACATAATATGGTGGGAGGAGTCATTTGGGGAGTTTTGAGTGAAATCCAGTTGCTATAAGTGTGGAATACACCAACCACTCCAATTAGGAACGAACTGCCGTTGAACTTGGATCGTCCAATTTCTCACACCTATTGATTCCGGATGGAACCCCAAACTTGTGCAACGTGATAATATGGGGGGAGGAGTCATTTGGTGAGTTTTGAGTGAAATCCAATCGCTAGAAGTATGGAATACACCAACCACTCCAATTAGGAACGAACTGCCGTTGAACTTGAATTGTCCAATTTCTCACACCTATTGATTTCGGATCAAGCCCAAAACTTGGGCAACATCATAATATTGTGGGAGGAGTCATTTGGTGAGTTTTGAGTGAAATCCAATCGCTAGAAGTACGGAATACACCAACCACTCCAATTAGGAACGAACTGCCGTTGAACTTGAATTGTCCAATTTCTCACACCTATTGATTTCGGGCCGAGCCCCAAAACTTGGGCAACATAATAATATGGTGGGAGGAGTCATTTGGTGAGTTTTGAGTGAAATCCAGTTGCTATAAGTGTGGAATACACCAACCACTCCAATTAGGAACGAACTGTCGTTGAACTTGAATTGTCCAATTTCTCTCACCTATTGATTCCGGATGGAACCCCAAACTTGTGCAACATCATAATATGGGGGGAGGAGTCATTTGGTGAGTTTTGAGTGAAATCCAATCGCTAGAAGTATGGAATACACCAACCACTCCAATTAGGAAGGAACTGCCGTTGAACTTGAATTGTCCAATCTGGAACACCTATTGATTTCGGATCGAGCCCAAAACTTGGGCAACATCATAATATGGTGGGAGGAGTCATTTGGTGAGTTTTGAGTGAAATCCAATCGCTAGAAGTATGGAATACACCAACCACTCCAATTAGGAAGGAACTGCCGTTGAACTTGAATTGTCCAATCTGGAACACCTATTGATTTCGGATCGAGCCCAAAACTTGGGCAACATCATAATATGGTGGGAGGAGTCATTTGGTGAGTTTTGAGTGATATCCAATCGCTAGAAGTATGGAATACACCAACCACTCCAATTAGGAATGAACTGTCGTTGAACTTGAATTGTCCAATTTCTGACACCTATTGATTTCGGGTCGAGCCCCAAACTTGGGCAACATCATAATATGGTGGGAGGAGTCATTTGGTGAGTTTTGAGTGATATCCAATCGCTAGAAGTATGGAATACACCAACCACTCCAATTAGGAACGAACTGTCGTTGAACTTGAATTGTCCAATTTCTCACACCTATTGATTTCGGATCAAGCCCTAAACTTGGGCAACATCATCATATGGTGGGAGGAGTCATTTGGTGAGTTTTAAGTGAAATCCAATCGCTAGTAGTATGGAATACACCAACCACTCCAATTAAGAAGGAACTGCCGTTGAACTTGAATTGTCCAATCTGGAACACCTATTGATTTCGGATCGAGCCCAAAACTTGGGCAACATCATAATATGGTGGGAGGAGTCATTTGGTGAGTTTTGAGTGATATCCAATCGCTAGAAGTATGGAATACACCAACCACTCCAATTAGGAACGTACTGCCGTTGAACTTGAATTGTCCAATTTCTCACACCTATTGATTTCGGGTCGAGCCCCAAATTTGGGCAACATCATAATATGGTGGGAGGAGTCATTTGGTGAGTTTTGAGTGAAATCCAATCGCTAGAAGTATGGAATACACCAACCACTCCAATTAGGAAGGAACTGCCGTTGAACTTGAATTGTCCAATCTGGAACACCTATTGATTTCGGATCGAGCCCAAAACTTGGGCAACATCATAATATGGTGGGAGGAGTCATTTGGTGAGTTTTGAGTGATATCCAATCGCTAGAAGTATGGAATACACCAACCACTCCAATTAGGATCGAACTGTCGTTGAACTTGAATTGTCCAATTTCTGACACCTATTGATTTCGGGTCGAGCCCCAAACTTGGGCAACATCATAATATGGTGGGAGGAGTCATTTGGTGAGTTTTGAGTGATATCCAATCGCTAGAAGTATGGAATACACCAACCACTCCAATTAGGAACGAAGTGTCGTTGAACTTGAATTGTCCAATTTCTCACACCTATTGATTTCGGATCAAGCCCCAAACTTGGGCAACATCATCATATGGTGGGAGGAGTCATTTGGTGAGTTTTAAGTGAAATCCAATCGCTAGTAGTATGGAATACACCAACCACTCCAATTAAGAAGGAACTGCCGTTGAACTTGAATTGTCCAATCTGGAACACCTATTGATTTCGGATCGAGCCCAAAACTTGGGCAACATCATAATATGGTGGGAGGAGTCATTTGGTGAGTTTTGAGTGATATCCAATCGCTAGAAGTATGGAATACACCAACCACTCCAATTAGGAACGAACTGCCGTTGAAGTTGAATTGTCCAATTTCTCACACCTATTGATTTCGGATCGAGCCCAAAACTTGGGCAACAACATAATATGTTGGAAGCAGTCATTTGGTGAGTTTTGAGTGAAATCCAATCGCTAGAAGTATGGAATACACCAACCACTCCGATTAGGAAAGAACTGCCGTTGAACTTGAATTGTCCAATTTGGAACACCTGTTGATTTCGGATTGAGCCCAAAACTTGGGCAACATCATAATATGGTGGGAGGAGTCATTTGGTGAGTTTTGAGTGAAATCCAATCGCTATAAGTATGGAATACACCAACCACTCCAATTAGGAAGTTACTGCCGTTGAACTTGAATTGTCCAATCTGGAACACCTATTGATTTCGGATCGAGCCCAAAACTTGGGCAACATCATAATATGGTGGGAGGAGTCATTTGGTGAGTTTTGAGTGATATCCAATCGCTAGAAGTATGGAATACACCAACCACTCCAATTAGGAACGAACTGTCGTTGAACTTGAATTGTCCAATTTCTCACACCTATTGATTCCGGATGGAACCCCAAACTTGCGCAACATCATAATATGGGGGGAGGAGTCATTTGGTGAGTTTTGAGTGAAATCCAATCGCTAGAAGCATGGAATACACCAACCACTCCAATTAGGAACGAAATGCTTTTGAACATAAATTGTCCAATTTCTCACACCTATTGATTTCGGATTGAGCCCAAAATTTGGGCAACATCATAATATGGTGGGAGGAGTCATTTGGTGAGTTTTGAGTGAAATCCAATCGCTAGAAGTATGGAATACACCAACCACTCCAATTAGGAACGAACTGCCGTTGAACTTGAATTGTCCAATTTCTCACACCTATTGATTTCGGGTCGAGCCCCAAATTTGGGCAACATCATAATATGGTGGGAGGAGTCATTTGGTGAGTTTTGAGTGAAATCCAATCGCTAGAAGTATGGAACACACCAACCACTCCAATTAGGAACGAACTGCCGTTGAACTTGAATTGTCCAATTTCTCACACCTATTGATTTCGAATCAAACCCCAAACTTGAGCAACATCATAATACGGTGGGAGGAGTCATTTGGTGAGTTTTGACTGAAAACCAATTGCTATAAGTGTGGAATACACTAACCACTCCAATTAGGAACGAACTGCTGTTGAACTTGGATTGTCCAATTTCTCACACCTATTGATTCCGGATGGAACCCCAAACTTGTGCAACATCATAATATGGTGGGAGGAGTCATTTGGTGAGTTTTGAGTGAAATCCAATCGGTAGAAGTATGGAATACACCAACCACTCCAATTTGGAATGAACTGCCGTTGAACTTGGATTGTCCAATTTCTCACACCTATTGATTCCGGATGGAACCCCACACTTGTGCAACATCATAATATGGGGGGAGGAGTCATTTGGTGAGTTTTGAGTGACATCCAATCGCTAGAAGTATGGAATACACCAACCACTAAAATTAGGAACGAACTTCCGTTGAACTTAAATTGTCCAATTTCTCACACCTATTGATTTCGGATCGAGCCCAAAATTTGGGCAACATCATAATATGGTGGGAGGAGTCATTTGGTGAGTTTTGGGTGAAATCCAATTGCTAGAAGTATGGAATACACCAACCACTCCAATTAGGAACGAACTGCCGTTGAACTTAAATTGTCCAATTTCTCACACCTATTGATTTCGGATCAAACCCCAAACTTGTGCAACATCATAATACGGTGGGAGGAGTCATTTGGTGAGTTTTGAGTGAAATCCAGTTGCTATAAGTGTGAAATACACCAACCACTCCAATTAGGAACGAACTGCCGTTGAACTTGGATTGTCCAATTTCTCACACCTATTGATTCCGGATGGAACCCCACACTTGTGCAACATCATAATATGGGGGGAGGAGTCATTTGGTGACTTTTGAGTGAAATCCAATCGCTAGAAGTATGGAATACACCAACCACTAAAATTAGGAACGAACTGCCGTTGAACTTAAATTGTCCAATTTCTCACACCTATTGATTTCGGATCGAGCCCAAAATTTGGGCAACATCATAATATGGTGGGAGGAGTCATTTGGTGAGTTTTGGGTGAAATCCAATTGCTAGAAGTATGGAATACACCAACCACTCCAATTAGGAACGAACTGCCGTTGAACTTGAATTGTCCAATTTCTCACTCCTATTGATTTCGGATCAAACCCCAAACTTGTGCAACATCATAATACGGTGGGAAGAGTCATTTGGCGAGTTTTGAGTGAAATCCAGTTGCTATAAGTGTGAAATACACCAACCACTCCAATTAGGAACGAACTGCCGTTGAACTTGGATTGTCCAATTTCTCACACCTATTGATTCCGGATGGAACCCCACACTTGTGCAACATCATAATATGGGGGGAGGAGTCATTTGGTGAGTTTTGAGTGAAATCCAATCGCTAGAAGCATGGAATACACCAACCACTCCAATTAGGAACGAACTGCCGTTGAACATAAATTGTCCAATTTCTCACACCTATTGATTTCGGATCAAACCCCAAACTTGTGCAACATCATAATACGGTGGGAGGAGTCATTTGAGAGTTTTGAGTGAAATCCAGTTGCTATAAGTGTGGAATACACCAACCACTCCAATTAGGAACGAACTGCCGTTGAACTTGGATTGTCCAATTTCTCACACCTATTGATTCCGGATGGAACCCCAAACTTGTGCAACATCATAATATGGGGGGAGGAGTCATTTGGTGAGTTTTGAGTGAAATCCAATTGCCAGAAGTATGGAATACACCAACCACTCCAAGTAGGAACGAACTGCCGTTGAACTTAAATTGTCCAATTTCTCACACCTATTGATTTCGGATCGAGCCCAAAATTTGGGCAACATCATAATATGGTGGGAGGAGTCCTTTGGTGAGTTTTGAGTGAAATCCAATCGCTAGAAGAACGGAATACACCAACCGCTCCAATTAGGAACGAACTCCCGTTGAACCTGAATTGTCCAACTTGGAACACCTATTGATTTCGGATCGAGCCCAAAACTTGGGCAACATCATAATGCGGTGGGAGGAGTCATTTGGTGCGTTTTGAGTGAAATCCAATCGCTAGAAGTATGGAATACACCAACCACTCCAATTAGGAACGAACTGTCGTTGAACTTGAATTGTCCAATTTCGAACACCCATTGATTTCGGATCGAACCCCAAACCTGTGCGACATCATAATATGGTGGGAGGAGTCATTTGGTGAGTTTTGAGTGAAATTAAATCGCTAGAAGTATGGAATACACCAACCACTCCAATTAGGAACGAACTGCCGTTGAACTTGAATTGTCGAATTTCACCCACCTATTGATTTCAGATCGGGCCCCAAACTTGGGCAACATAATAATATGGTGGGAGGAGTCATTTGGTGAGTTTTGAGTGAAATCCAATCGCTAGAACTATGAATTACCCCAACCACTCCAATTAGGAACGAACTGCCGTTGAACTCGAATTGTCCAATTTCTCACACCTATAGATTTCGGATCGTGCCCAAAACTTGGGCAACATCATAATATGGTGGGAGGAGTCATTTGGTGGGTTTTGAGTGAAATCCAATCGCTAGAAGTATGGAATACACCAACCACTCCAATTAGCAACGAACTGTAGTTGAACTTGAATTGTCCAATTTGGAACACCTATTGATTTCGGATCGAGCCCAAAACTTGGGCAACATCATAATATTGTGGGAGGAGCCATTTGGTGAGTTTTGAGTCAAATCCAATCGCTAGAAGTACGGAATACACCAACCACTGCAATTAGGAATGAATTGCCGTTGAACTTGAATTGTCCAATTTCTCACACCTATTGATTTAGGATCGAGCCCGAAACTTTTGGCAAGATCATAATATGGTGGGAGGAGTCATTTGGGGAGTTTTGAGTGAAATCCAATCGCTAGAAGACTGGAATACACCAACCACTCCAATTAGGAACGAACTGCCGTTGAACTTGAATTGTCCAATTTGGAACACCTATTGATTTCGGATCGAACCCCAAACTTGTGCAACATCATAATACGGTAGGAGGAGTCATTTGGGGAGTTTTGAGTGAAATCCAATCGCTAGAAGTATGGAATACACCAACCACTCCAATTAGGAACGAACTGCCGTTGAACTTGAATTGTCCAATTTCTCACACCTATTGATTTCGGGTCGAGCCCCAAAACTTGGGTAACATAATAATATGGTGGGAGGAGTCATTTGGTGAGTTTTGAGTGAAATCCAGTTGCTATAAGTGTGGAATACACCAACCACTCCAATTAGGAACGAACTGGCGTTGAACTTGAATTGTCCAATTTCTCACACCTATTGATTTCGGGTCGAGCCCCAAAACTTGGGCAACATCATAATATGGTGGGAGGAGTCATTTGGTGAGTTTTGAGTGAAATCCAATCGCTAGAAGTATGGAATTCACCAACCACTCCAATTAGGAACGAACTGCCGTTGAACTTGAATTGTCCAATTTGGAAAACCTATGGATTTCGGATCGAACCCCAAACTTGTGCAACATCATAATACGGTGGGAGGAGTCATTTGGGGAGTTTTGAGTGAAATCCAATCGCTAGAAGTATGGAATACACCAACCACTCCAATTAGGAACGAACTGCCGTTGAACTTCAATTGTCCAATTTCTCACACCTATTGATTTCGGATCGAGCCCACAACTTGGTTAACATCATAATATGGTGGGAGGAGTCATTTGGTGATTTTGAGTGTAATCCAATCGCTAGAAGTATGGAATACACCAACCACTCCAATTAGGAACGAACTGCCGTTGAACTTGAATTGTCCAATTTGGAACACCTATTGAATTCGGATTGAGCCCAGAACTTGGGCAACATCATAATATGGTGGGAGGAGTCATTCGGTGAGTTTTGAGGGAAATCCAATCGCTAGAAGTATGGAATACACCAACCACTCCAATTAGGAACGAACTGCCGTTGAACTTGAATTGTCCAATTTGGAACACCTATTGAATTCGGATTGAGCCCAGAACTTGGGCAACATCATAATATGGTGGGAGGAGTCATTCGGTGAGTTTTGAGGGAAATCCAATCGCTAGAAGTATGGAATACACCAACCACTCCAATTAGGAACGAACTGCCGTTGAACTTGAATTGTCCAATTTGGAACACCTATTGAATTCGGATTTTGCCCAAAACTTGGGGAACATCATAATATTGTGGGAGGAGTCATTTGGTGAGTTTTGAGTGAAATCCAATCGCTAGAAGTATGGAATACACCAACCACTCCAATTAGGAACGAACTGCCGTTGAACTTGAATTGTCCAATTTCTCACAATTATTGATTTCGGGTCGAGCCCAAAACTTGGGCAACATCAAAATATGTTGGGTGGAGTCGTTTGAGGAGTTTTGAGTGAAATTCAATCGCTAGAAGTATGGAATACACCAACCACTCCAATTAGGAACGAACTGCCGTTGAACTTGAATTGTCCAATTTGGAACACCTATTGATTTCGGATCGAGCCCAAAACTTGGGCAACATCATAATATGGTGGGAGGAGTCATTTGGTGAGTTTTGAGTGAAATCCAATCGCTAGAAGTATGGAATACACCAACCACTCCAATTAGGAACGAACTGCCGTTGAACTTGAATTGTCCAATTTGGAACACCTATTGATTTCGGATCGAGCCCAAAACCTGGGCAACATCGTAATATGGTGGGAGGAGTCATTTGGTGAGTTTTGAGTGAAATCCAATCACTAGAAGTATGGAATACACCAACCACTCCAATTAGGAACGAACTGCCGTTGAACTTGGATTGTCCAATTTCTCACACCTACTGATTCCGGATGGAACCCCAAATTTGTGCAACATCATAGTATGGGGGGAGGAGTCATTTGGTGAGTTTTGAGTGAAATCCAATCGCTAGAAGCATGGAATACACCAACCACACCAATTAGGAACGAACTGCCGTTGAACATAAATTGTCCAATTTCTCACTCCTATTGATTTTGGATCGAGCCCAAAACTTGGGCAACATCATAATATTGTGGGAGGAGTCATTTGGTGAGTTTTTAGAGAAATCCAATCACTGGAAGTATGGAATACACCAACCACTCTAATTAGGAACGAACTGCCGTTGAACTTGAATTGTCCAATTTGGAACACCTATTGATTTCGGATCGAGCCCAAAACCTGGGCAACATCATAATATGGTGGGAGGAGTCATTTGGTGAGTTTTGAGTGAAATCCAATCGCTAGAAGTATGAATACACCAACCACTCCAATTAGGAACGAACTGCCGTTGAACATGAATTGTCCAATTTCTCGCACCTATTGATTTCCGATCGAGCCCAAAACTTGGGCAACAACATAATATGGTGGGAGGAGTCATTTGGTGAATTTTGAGTGTGGAATACACCAACCACTCCAATTAGGAACGAACTGCCGTTGAACTTGGATTGTCCAATTTCTCACACCTATTGATTCCGGATGGAACCCCAAACTTGTGCAACATCATAGTATGGGGGGAGGAGTCATTTGGTGAGTTTTGAGTGAAATCCAATCGCTAGAAGTATGGAATACACCAACCACTCCAAGTAGGAACGAACTGCCGTTGAACTTAAATTGTCCAATTTCTCACACCAATTGATTTCGGATCGAGCCCAAAATTTGGGCAACATCACAATATGGTGGGAGGAGTCATTTGGTTAGTTTTGAGTGAAATCCAATCGCTAGAAGTATGGAATACACCAACCACGGCAATTTGGAACGAACTGCCGTTGAACTTAAATTGTCCAATTTCTAACACCTATTGAGTTCGGATCGAACCCCAAACTTGTGCAACATCATAATACGGTGGGAGGAGTCATTTGGGGAATTTTGAGTGAAATCCAATCGCTAGAAGTATGGAATACACCAACCACTCCAATTAGGAACGAACTGCCGTTGAACTTGGATTGTCCAATTTCTCACACCTATTGATTCCGGATGGAACCCCAAACTTGTGCAACGTCATAATACGGGGGGAGGAGTCATTTGGTGAGTTTTGAGTGAAATCCAATCGCTAGAAGCATGGAATACACCAACCACTCCAATTAGGAACGAACTGCCGTTGAACATAAATTGTCCAATTTCTCACACCTATTGATTTCGGATCGAGCCCAAAATTTGGGCAACATCATAATATGGTCGGAGGAGTCATTTGGTGAGTTTTGAGTGAAATCCAATCGCTAGAAGTATGGAATACACCAACCACTCCAATTAGGAACGAACTGCCATTGAACTTGAATTGTCCAATTTCTCAAACCTGTTGATTTCGGATCGAGCCCAAAACTTGGGCAACATCATAATATTGTGGGAGGAGTCATTTGGTGAGTTTTGAGTGAAATCCAATCGCTAGAAGTATGGAATACACCAACCACTCCAATTAGGAACGAACTGCCGTTGAACATCAATTGTCCAATTTCTCACACCTATTGATTTCGGATCGAGCCCAAAATTTGGGCAACATCATAGTATGTTGGGAGGAGTCATTTGGTGAGTTTTGAGTGAAATCCAATCGCTAGAAGTATGGAATACACCAACCCCTCCAATTAGGAACGAACTGCCGTTGAACTTGAATTGTCCAACTTGGAACACCTATTGATTTCGGATCGGGCCGAAAACTTGGGCAACATCATAATATGGTGGGAGGAGTCATTTGGTGAGTTTTGAGTGAAATCCAATCGCTAGAAGTATGGAATACACCAACCACTCCAATTAGGAACGAACTGCCGTTGAACTTGAATTGTCCAATTTGGAACACCTATTGATTTCGGATCGAGCCTAAAACCTGGGCAACAACATAATATGGTGGGAGGAGTCATTTGGTGAGTTTTGAGTCCAATCGCTAGAAGTATGGAATACACCAACCACTCCAATTAGGAACGAACTGCCGTTGAACTTGAACTGTCCAATTTCTCACACCTATTGATTTCGGATCGAGCCCAAAACTTGGGCAACAACATAATATGGTGGGAGGAGTCTTTTGATGAGTTTTGAGTGAAATCCAATCGCTAGAAATATGGAATACACCAACCACTCCAATTAGGAATGAACTGCCGTTGAACCTGAATGGTCCAATTTGGAACACCTATTGATTTCGGATCGAGCCCAAAACTTGTGCAACATCATAATACGGTGGGAGGAGTTATTTGGGGTGTTTTGAGTGAAATCCAATCGCTAGGAGTATGGAATACACCAACCACTCCAATTAGGAACGCACTGCCGTTGAACTTGGATTGTCCAATTTGGAACACCTATTGATTTCGGATCGAGCCCAAAACTTGGGCAACATCATAATCTGGTGGGAGGAGTCATTTGGTGAGTTTTGAGTGAAATCCAATTGCTATAAGTGTGGAATACACCAACCAATCCAATTAGGAACGAACTGCTTTTCAACTTGGATTGTCCAATTTCTCACACCTATTGATTCGGGATGGAACCCCAAACTTGTACAACATCATAATATGGTGGGAGGAGTCATTTGGTGAGTTTTGAGTGAAATCCAATGGCTAGAAGTATGGAATACACCAACCACTCCAATTAGGAACGAACTACCGTTGAACTTGAATTGTCCAATTTGGAACACCTATTGATTTCGGTTCGAGCCCAAAACTTGGGCAACATCGTAATATGGTGGGAGGAGTCATTTGGTGAGTTTTGAGTGAAATCCAATCGCTAGAAGTACGGAATACACCAACCACTCCAATTTGGAACGAACTGCCGTTGAACTTGAATTGTCCAATTTCTCACACCGACTGAGTTCGGATCGAGCCCAAAACTTGGGCAACATCATAATATGGTGGGAGGAGTCATTTGGTGAGTTTTGAGTGAAATCCAATCGCTAGAAGTATGGAATACAACAACCACTCCAATTAGGAACGAACTGCCGTTGAACTTGAATTGTCCAATTTGGAACACCTATTGAATTCGGATCGAGCCCGAAACATGAGCAACATCATAATATGGTGGGAGGAGTCATTTGGTGAGTTTTGAGTGAAATCCAATGGATAGAAGTATGGAATACACCAACCACTCCAATTAGGAACGAAATACCGTTGAACTTGAATTGTCCAATTTTGAACACCTATTGATTTCGGATCGAGCCCCAAACTTGTGCAACATCATAATACGGTGGGAGGAGTCATTTGGTGAGTTTTGAGTGATATCCAATCGCTAGAAGTATGGAATAGACCAACAACTCCAATTAGGAACGAACTGCCGTTGAACTTGTATTGTCCAATTTTGAACACCTATTGATTTCGGATCGAGCCCAAAACTTGGGCAACATCATAATCTGGTGGGAGGAGTCATTTGGTGAGTTTTGAGTGAAATCCAATTGCTATAAGTGTGGAATACACCAACCAATCCAATTAGGAACGAACTGCTTTTGAACTTGGATTGTCCAATTTCTCACACCTATTGATTCGGGATGGAACCCCAAACTTGTACAACATCATAATATGGTGGGAGGAGTCATTTGGTGAGTTTTGAGTGAAATCCAATCGCTAGAAGTATGCAATACACCAACCACTCCAATTAGGAACGAACTACTGTTGAACTTGAATTGTCCAATTTGGAACACCTATTGATTTCGGATCGAGCTCAAAACCTGGCCAACATCATAATATGGTGGGAGGAGTCATTTGGTGAGTTTTGAGTGAAATCCAATCGCTAGAAGTATGGAATACACCAACCACTCCAATTAGGAACGAACTACCGTTGAACTTGAATTGTCCAATTTCTAACACCTATTGAGTTCGGATCGAGCCCAAAACTTGGGCAACATCATAATATGGTGGGAGGAGTCATTCGGTGTGTTTTGAGTGAAATCCAATCGCTAGAAGTATGGAATACACCAACCACTCCAATTAGGAACGAATTGCAGTTGAACTTGAATTGTCCAATTTCTCACACCTATTGATTTCGAATCAAACCCCAAACTTGTGCAACATCATAATACGGTGGGAGGAGTCATTTGGTGAGTTTTGAGTGAAATCCAATCGCTGGAAGTATGGAATACACCAACCACTCCAATTAGGAACGAACTGCCGTTGAACTTGAATTGTCCAATTTCTCACACCTATTGATTTCGGATCAAACCCCAAACTTGTGCAACATCATAATACGGTGGGAGGAGTCATTTGGTGAGTTTTGAGTGAAATCCAGTCGCTAGAAGTATGGAATACACCAACCACTCCAATTAGGAACGAACTGCCGTTGAACTTGAATTGTCCAATTTGGAACACCTATTGATTTCGGATTGAACCCCAACCTTGTGCAACATCATAATACGGTGGGAGGAGTCATTTGGTGAGTTTTGAGTGAAATCCAATCGCTAGAAATATGGAATACACCAACAACTCCAATTAGGAACGAACTGCCGTTGAACTTGAATTGTGCAATTTCTCACACCTATTGAGCTCGGATCGAGCCCAAAACCTGGGCAACATCATAATATGGTGGGAGGAGTCATTTGGTGAGTTTTGAGTGAAATCCAATCGCTAGAAGTATGGAATACACCAACCACTCCAATTAGGAACGAACTGCCGTTGAACTTAAACTGTACAATTTGGAACATCTATTGATGTCGGATCGAGCCCAAAACTTGGGCAACATCATAATACGGTGGGAGGAGTCATTTGGTGAGTTTTGAGTGAAATCCAATCGCTAGAAGTATGGAATACACCAACCACTCCAATTAGGAACGAACTGTCGTTGAACTTGAATTGTCCAATTTGGAACACCTATTGATTTCGGATCGAGCCCAAAACTTGGGCAAGATCGTAATATGGTGGGAGGAGTCACAGTTTTGAGTGAAATCCAATCGCTAGAAGTATGGAATACACCAACCACTCCAATTAGGAACGAACTACCGTTGAACTTGAATTGTCCAATTTGGAACACCTATTGATTTCGGATCGAGCCCAAAACTTGGGCAACATCATAATATGGTGGGAGGAGTCATTTGGTGAGTTTTGAGTGAAATCCAATCGCTAGAAGTGGGGAATACACCAACCACTCCAATTTGGAACGAACTGCCGTTGAACTTGAATTGTCCAATTTGGAACACCTATTGATTTCGGATCGACTCCAAAACTTGGGCAACTTCATAATATGGTGGGAGGAGTCATTTGGTGATTTTTTTAGTGAAATCCAATCGCTAGAAGTATGGAATATACCAACCACTTCAATTAGGAACGAACCTCCGTTGAACTTGAATTGTCCAATTTCTCACACCTATTGATTTCGGATAGAGCCCAAAAATTGGGCAACATCATAATATGGTGGGAGGAGTCATTTGGTGAGTTTTGAGTGAAATCCAATCGCTAGAAGTATGGAATACACCACCCCCTCTAATTAGGAACGAACTGCCGTTGAACTTGAATTGTCCAATTTCTCACTCCTATTGATTTCGGATCAAGCCCAAAACTTGGGCAAAATCATAATATGTTGGGAGGAGTCATTTGGTGAGTTTGGAGTGAAATCCAATCGCTAGAAGTATGGAATACACCAACCATTCCAATTAGGAACGAACTGCTGTTGAACTTGAATTGTCCAATTTCTCACACCTATTGATTTCGGATCGAGCCCAAAACTTGGGCAACATCATAATATGGTGGGACGAGTCATTTGGTGAGTTTTGAGTGAAATCCAATCGCTAGAAGTATGGAATACACCAACCATTCCAATTAGGAACGAACTGCTGTTGAACTTGAATTGTCCAATTTCTCACACCTATTGATTTCGGATCGAGCCCAAAACTGGAGCAACATCATAATATGGTGGGAGGAATCATTTGGTGAGTTTTGAGTGAAATCCAATCGCTAGAAGTATGGAATACACCAACCACTCCAATTAGGAACGAACTGCCGTTGAACTTGAATTGTCCAATTTGGAACACCCATTGATTTCGGATAGAGCCCAAAACTTGGCCAACAACATAATGTGGTGGGGAGGAGTCAATCGGTTAGTTTTGAGTGAAATCCAATCGCTAGAAATATGGAACACACCAACAACTCCAATTAGGAACGAACTGCCGTTGAACTTGAATTGTCCAATTCCTCACACCGATTGAGTTCGGATCGAGCCCAAAACTTGGGCAACATCATAATATGGTGGGAGGAGTGATTTGGTGAGTTTTGAGTGAAATCCAATCGCTAGAAGTATGGAATACACCAACCACTCCAATTAGGAACGAACTGCCGTTGAACTTGAATTGTCCAATTTGGAACACCTATTGATTTCGGATCGAGCCCAAAACTTGAACAACATCATAATATGGTGGGAGGAGTCATTTGGTGAGTTTTGAGTGAAATCCAATCGCTAGAAGTATGGAATACACCAACCACTCCAATTAGGAACGAACTACCGTTGAACTTGAATTGTCCAATTTGGAACACCTATTGATTTCGGATCGAGCCCAAAACTTGGGCAACATCATAATATGGTGGGAGGAGTCATTTGGTGAGTTTTGAGTGAAATCCAATCGCTAGAAGTGGGGAATACACCAACCACTCCAATTTGGAATGAACTGCCGTTGAACTTGAATTGTCCAATTCGGAACACCTATTGATTTCGGATCGAGTCCAAAACTTGGGCAACTTCATAATATGGTGGGAGGAGTCATTTGGTGATTTTTTAGTGAAATCCAATCGCTAGAAGTATGGAATATACCAACCACTTCAATTAGGAACGAACCTCCGTTGAACTTGAATTGTCCAATTTCTCACACCTATTGATTTCGGATCAAGCCCAAAACTTGGGCAACATCATAATATGGTAGGAGGAGTCATTTGGTGAGTTTTGAGGGAAATCCAATCGCTAGAAGTATGGAATACACCACCCACTCCAATTAGGAACAAACTGCCGTTGAACTTGAATTGTCCAATTTCTCACTCCTATTGATTTCGGATCAAGCCCAAAACTTGGGCAAAATCATAATATGTTGGGAGGAGTGATTTGGTGAGTTTTGAGAGAAATCCAATCGCTAGAAGTATGGAATACACCAACCATTCCAATTAGGAATGAACTGCTGTTGAACTTGAATTGTCCAATTTCTCACACCTATTGATTTCGGATCGAGCCCAAAACTTGGGCAACATCATAATATGGTGGGACGAGTCATTTGGTGAGTTTTGAGTGAAATCCAATCGCTAGAAGTACGAAATACACCAACCACTCCAATTAGGAACGAACTGTCGTTGAACTTGAATTGTCCAATTTCGAACACCTATTGATTTCGGATCGAACCCAAAACTTGGGCAACATCATAATATGGTGGGAGGAGTCAATTGGTGAGTTTTGAGTGAAATCCAATCGCTAGAAGTATGGAATACAATAACCACTCCAATTAGGAACGAACTGCCGTTGAACTTGAATTGTCCAATTTGGAACACCTATTGATTTCGGATAGAGCCCAAAACTTGGCCAACAACATAATATGGTGGGAGGAGTCAATCGGTTAGTTTTGAGTGAAATCCAATCGCTAGAAATATGGAACACACCAACAACTCCAATTAGGAACGAACTGTCGTTGAACTTGAATTGTCCAATTCCTCACACCGATTGCGTTCGGATCGAGCCCAAAACTTGGGCAACATCATAATATGGTGGGAGGAGTGATTTGGTGAGTTTTGAGTGAAATCCAATCGCTAGAAGTATGGAATACACCAACCACTCCAATTAGGAACGAACTGCCGTTGAACTTGAATTGTCCAATTTGGAACACCTATTGATTTCGGATCGAGCCCAAAACTTGAGCAACATCATAATATGGTGGGAGGAGTCATTTGGTGAGTTTTGAGTGAAATCCAATCGCTAGAAGTATGGAATACACCAACCACTCCAATTAGGAACGAACTACCGTTGAACTTGAATTGTCCAATTTGGAACATCTATTGATTTCGGATCGAGCCCAAAACTTGGGCAACATCATAATATGGTGGGAGGAGTCATTTGGTGAGTTTTGAGTTAAATCCAATCGCTAGAAGTGGGGAATACACCAACCACTCCAATTTGGAACGAACTGCCGTTGAACTTGAATTGTCCAATTCGGAACACCTATTGATTTCGGATCGAGTCCAAAACTTGGGCAACTTCATAATATGGTGGGAGGAGTCATTTGGTGATTTTTTAGTGAAATCCAATCGCTAGAAGTATGGAATATATCAACCACTTCAATTAGGAACGAACCTCCGTTGAACTTGAATTGTCCAATTTCTCACACCTATTGATTTCGGATCGAGCCTAAAACTTGGGCAACATCATAATATGGTGGGAGGAGTCATTTGGTGAGTTTTGAGTGAAATCCAATCGCTAGAAGTATGGAATACAGCACCCACTCCAATTAGGAACGAACTGCCGTTGAACTTGAATTGTCCAATTTCTCACTCCTATTGATTTCGGATCAAGCCCAAAACTTGGGCAAAATCATAATATGTTGGGAGGAGTCATTTGGTGAGTTTTGAGTGAAATCCAATCGCTAGAAGTATGGAATACACCAACCATTCCAATTAGGAACGAACTGCTGTTGAACTTGAATTGTCCAATTTCTCACACCTATTGATTTCAGATCGAGCCCAAAACTTGGGCAACATCATAATATGGTGGGAGGAGTCATTTAGTGAGTTTTGAGTGAAATCCAATCGCTAGAAGTATGGAATACACCAACCACTCCAATTAGGAACGAACTGCCGTTGAACTTGAATTGTCCAATTTGGAACACCTATTGATTTCGGATCGAGCCCAAAACATGGGCAACATCATAATATGGTGGGAGGAGTCATTTGGTGACTTTTGAGTGAAATCCAATCGCTAGAAGTATGGAATACACCAACCACTCCAATTAGGAACGAACTGCCGTTGAACTTGAATTGTCCAATTTCTCACACCTATTGATTTCGGATGGAACCCCAAACTTGTGCAACATCATAATAGGGTGTGAGGAGTCATTTGGTGAGTTTTGAGTGAAATCCAATCGCTAGAAGTATGGAATACACCAACCACTCCAATTAGGAAGGAACTGCCGTTGAACTTGAATTGTCCAATTTCGAACACCTATTGATTTCGGATCAAGCCCAAAATTTGGGCAAAATCATAATATGTTGGTAGGAGTCATTTGGAGAGTTTTGAGTGAAATCCAATCGCTAGAAGTATGGAATACACCAACCATTCCAATTAGGAACGAATTGCTGTTGAACTTGAATTGTCCGATTTCTCACACCTATTGATTTCGGATCGAGCCCAAAACTTGGGCAACATCATAATATGGTGGGAGGAGTCATTTGGTGAGTTTTGAGTGAAATCCAATCGCTAGAAGTATGGAATACACCAACCACTCCAATTAGGAACGAACTGCCGTTGAACTTGAATTGTCCAATTTGGAACTCCTATTGATTTCGAATCGAGCCCAAAACTTGGGCAACATCATAATATGGTGGGAGGAGTCATTTGGTGAGTTTTGAGTGACATCCAATCGCTAGAAGTATGGAATACACCAACCGTTCCAATTAGGAACGAACTGCTGTTGAACTTGAATTGTCCAATTTCTCACACCTATTGAGTTCGGATCGAGCCCAAAACTTGGGCAACATCATAATTTGGTGGGAGGAGTCATTTGGTGAGTTTTGAGTGAAATCCAATCGCTAGAAGTATGGAATACACCAACCACTCCAATTAGGAACGAACTGCCGTTGAACTTGAATTGTCCAATTTCTCAAAACAATTGATTTCGGATCGAGCCCAAAACTTGGGGAACATCATAATATGGTGGGAGGTGTCATTTGGTGAGTTTTGAGTGAAATCCAATCGCTAGAAGTATGGAATACACCAACCACCCCAATTAGGAACGAACAGCCGTTGAACTTGAATTGTCCAATTTGGAACACCTATTGATTTCGGATCGAGCCCAAAACATGGGCAACATCATAATATGGTGGGAGGAGTCATTTGGTGAGTTTTGAGTGAAATCCAATCGCTAGAAGTATGGAATACACCAACCACTCCAATTAGGAACGAACTGCCGTTGAACTTGAATTGTCCAATTTCTCACACCTATTGATTTCGGATGGAACCCCAAACTTGTGCAACATCATAATAGGGTGTGAGGAGTCATTTGGTGAGTTTTGAGTGAAATCCAATCGCTAGAAGTATGGAATACACCAACCACCCCAATTAGGAACGAACAGCCGTTGAACTTGAATTGTCCAATTTGGAACACCTATTGATTTCGGATCGAGCCCAAAATTTGGGCAAAATCATAATATGTTGGTAGGAGTCATTTGGAGAGTTTTGAGTGAAATCCAATCGCTAGAAGTATGGAATACACCAACCATTCCAATTAGGAACGAATTGCTGTTGAACTTGAATTGTCCGATTTCTCACACCTATTGATTTCGGATCGAGCCCAAAACTTGGGCAACATCATAATATGGTGGGAGGAGTCATTTGGTGAGTTTTGAGTGAAATCCAATCGCTAGAAGTATGGAATACACCAACCACTCCAATTAGGAACGAACTGCCGTTGAACTTGAATTGTCCAATTTGGAACTCCTATTGATTTCGAATCGAGCCCAAAACTTGGGCAACATCATAATATGGTGGGAGGAGTCATTTGGTGAGTTTTGAGTGACATCCAATCGCTAGAAGTATGGAATACACCAACCGTTCCAATTAGGAACGAACTGCTGTTGAACTTGAATTGTCCAATTTCTCACACCTATTGAGTTCGGATCGAGCCCAAAACTTGGGCAACATCATAATTTGGTGGGAGGAGTCATTTGGTGAGTTTTGAGTGAAATCCAATCGCTAGAAGTATGGAATACACCAACCACTCCAATTAGGAACGAACTGCCGTTGAACTTGAATTGTCCAATTTCTCAAAACAATTGATTTCGGATCGAGCCCAAAACTTGGGGAACATCATAATATGGTGGGAGGTGTCATTTGGTGAGTTTTGAGTGAAATCCAATCGCTAGAAGTATGGAATACACCAACCACCCCAATTAGGAACGAACAGCCGTTGAACTTGAATTGTCCAATTTGGAACACCTATTGATTTCGGATCGAGCCCAAAACATGGGCTACATCATAATATGGTGGGAGGAGTCATTTGGTGAGTTTTGAGTGAAATCCAATCGCTAGAAGTATGGAATACACCAACCACTCCAATTAGGAACGAACTGCCGTTGAACTTGAATTGTCCAATTTCTCACACCTATTGATTTCGGATGGAACCCCAAACTTGTGCAACATCATAATAGGGTGTGAGGAGTCATTTGGTGAGTTTTGAGTGAAATCCAATCGCTAGAAGTATGGAATACACCAACCACCCCAATTAGGAACGAACAGCCGTTGAACTTGAATTGTCCAATTTGGAACACCTATTGATTTCGGATCGAGCCCAAAACATGGGCAACATCATAATATGGTGGGAGGAGTCATTTGGTGAGTTTTGAGTGAAATGCAATCGCTAGAAGTATGGAATAGACCAACCACTCCAATTAGGAACGAACTGTCGTTCAACTTGAATTGTCCAATTTCGAACACCTATTGATTTCGGATCAAGGCCAAAATTTGGGCAAAATCATAATATGTTGGTAGGAGTCATTTGGAGAGTTTTGAGTGAAATCCAATCGCTCGAAGTATGGAATACACCAACCACTCCAATTAGGAACGAACTGCCGTTGAACTTGAATGGTCCAATTTGGAACACCTATTGATTTCGGATCGAGCCCAAAACTTGGGCAACATCATAATTTGGTGGGAGGAGTCATTTGGTGAGTTTTGAGTGAAATCGAGTCGCTAGAAGTATGGAATACACCAACCACTCCAATTAGGAACGAACTGCCGTTGAACTTGAATTGTCCAATTTGGAACACCTATTGATTTCGTATCGAGCCCAAAACTTGGGCAACATCATAATATGGTGGGACTAGTCATTTGGTGAGTTTTGAGTGAAATCCAATCGCTAGAAGTACGAAATACACCAACCACTCCAATTAGGAAAGAACTGCCGTTGAACTTGAATTGTGCAATTTCTCACAACTATTGATTTTTGATGGAACCCCAAACTTGTGCAACATCATAATATGGTGGGAGGAGTCATTCGGTGAGTTTTGAGGGAAATCCAATCGCTAGAAGTATGGAATACACCAACCACTCCAATTAGGAACGAACTGCCGTTGAACTTGAATTGTCCAATTTGGAACTCCTATTGATTTCGAATCGAGCCCAAAACTTGGGCAACATCATAATATGGTGGGAGGAGTCATTTGGTGAGTTTTGAGTGAAATCCAATCGCTAGAAGTATGGAATACACCAACCGTTCCAATTAGGAACGAACTGCTGTTGAACTTGAATTGTCCAATTTCTCACACCTATTGCGTTCGGATCGAGCCCAAAACTTGGGGAACATCATAATTTGGTGGGAGGTGTCATTTGGTGAGTTTTGAGTGAAATCCAATCGCTAGAAGTATGGAATACACCAACCACCCCAATTAGGAACGAACAGCCGTTGAACTTGAATTGTCCAATTTGGAACACCTATTGATTTCGGATCGAGCTCAAAACATGGGCAACATCATAATATGGTGGGAGGAGTCATTTGGTGAGTTTTGAGTGAAATCCAATCGCTAGAAGTATGGAATACACCAACCACTCCAATTAGGAACGAACTGCTGTTGAACTTGAATTGTCCAATTTCTCACACCTATTGATTTCGGATGGAACCCCAAACTTGTGCAACATCATAATAGGGTGTGAGGAGTCATTTGGTGAGTTTTGAGTGAAATCCAATCGCTAGAAGTATGGAATACACCAACCACTGCAATTAGGAACGAACTGTCGTTGAACTTGAATTGTCCAATTTCGAACACCTATTGATTTCGGATCAAGCCCAAAATTTGGGCAAAATCATAATATGTTGGTAGGAGTCATTTGGAGAGTTTTGAGTGAAATCCAATCGCTCGAAGTATGGAATACACCAACCACTCCAATCAGGAACGAACTGCCGTTGAACTTGAATTGTCCAATTTCTCACACCTATTGATTTCGGATCGAGCCCAAAACTTGGGCAACATCATAATTTGGTGGGAGGAGTCATTTGGTGAGTTTTGAGTGAAATCGAGTCGCTAGAAGTATGGAATAAAGCAACCACTCCAATTAGGAACGAACTGCCGTTGAACTTGAATTGTCCAATTTGGAACACCTATTGATTTCGTATCGAGCCCAAAACTTGGGCAACATCATAATATGGTGGGACTAGTCATTTGGTGAGTTTTGAGTGAAATCCAATCGCTAGAAGTACGAAATACACCAACCACTCCAATTAGGAACGAACTGCCGTTGAACTTGAATTGTCCAATTTCTCACACCTATTGATTTTTTATGGAACCCCAAACTTGTGCAACATCATAATATGGTGGGAGGAGTCATTTGGTGAGTTTTGAGTGAAATCCAATCGCTAGAAGTATGGAATACACCAACCACTCCAATTAGGAACGAACTGTCGTTGAACTTGAATTGCCCAATTTGGAACACCTATTGATTTCGGATCGAGCCCAAAACTTGGGCAACATCATAATATGGTGGGAGGAGTCATATGGGGAGTTTTGAGTGAAATCCAATCGCTAGAAGTATGGAATACACCAACCACTCCAATTTGGAACGAACTGCCGTTGAACTTGAATTGTCCAATTTCTCACACCTATTGATTTCGGATCGAGCCCAAAACTTGGGCAACATCATAATTTGGTGGGAGGAGTCATTTGGTGAGTTTTGAGTGAAATGCAATCGCTAGAAGTATGGAATACACCAACCACTCCAATTAGGAACGAACTGCCGTTGAACTTGAATTGTCCAATTTGGAACACCTATTGATTTCGGATCGAGCCCAAAACTTGGGCAACATCATAATATGGTGGGAGGAGTCGTTTGGTGAGTTTTGAGTGAAATCCAATCGCTAGAAGTGTGGAATACACGAACCACTCCAATTAGGAACGAACTGTCGTTGAACTTGAATTGTCTAATTTCTCACACCTATTGAGTTCGGATCGATCCCAAAACTTGGGCAACACCATAGTATGGTGGGACGAGTCATTTGGTGAGTTTTGAATGAAATCCAATCGCTAGAAGTATGGAATACACCAACAACTCCAATTAGGAACGAACTGCCGTTGAACTTGAATTGTCCAATTTCTCACACCTATTGAGTTCGGATCGAGCCCAAAACTTGGGCAATATCATAATATGGTGGGAGGAGTCATTTGGTGAGTTTTGAGTGAAATCCAATCGCTAGAAGTTGGGAATACACCAACCACTCGAATTAGGAACGAACTGCCGTTGAACTTGAATTGTCCAATTTGGAACACCTATTGATTTCTGATCGAGCCCAAAACTTGGGCAACATCGTAACATGGTCGGAGGAGTCAATTGGTGAGTTTTGAGTGAAATCCAATCGCTAGAAGTGTGGAATACACCAACCACTCCAATTAGGAACGAACTGCCGTTGAACTTGAATTGTCCAATTTGGAACACCTATTGATTTCGGATCGAGCCCAAAACTTGGGCAACATCATAATATGATGGGAGGAGTCAATTGGTGAATTTTGAGTGAAATCCAATCGCTAGAAGTATGGAATACACCAACCACTCCAATTAGGAACGAACTGCCGTTGAACTTGAATTGTCCAATTTCTCACACCTATTGATTTCGGATCGAGCCCAAAACTTGGGCAACATCATAATATGGTTGGAGGAGTCATTTGGTGAGTTTTGAGTGAAATCGAATCGCTAGAAGTATGGAATACACCAACCACTCCAATTAGGAACGAACTGCCGTTGAACTTGAATTGTCCAATTTCTCACACCTATTGATTTCGGATCGAGCCCAAAACTTGGGCAACATCATAATTTGGTGGGAGGAGTCATTTGGTGAGTTTTGAGTGAAATCGAATCGCTAGAAGTATGGAATACACCAACCACTCCAATTAGGAACGAACTGCCGTTGAACTTGAATTGTCCAATTTGGAACACCTATTGATTTTGGATCGAGCCCAAAACTTGGGCAACATCATAATATGGTGGGAGGAGTCATTTGGTGAGTTTTGAGTGAAATCCAATCGCTCGAAGTATGGAATACACCAACCACTACAATTAGGAACGAACTGCCGTTGAACTTGAATTGTCCAATTTGGAACACCTATTGATTTCGGATCGAGCCCAAAACTTGGGCAACATCATAACATGGTGGGAGGAGTCATTTGGTGAGTTTTGAGTGAAATCGAATCGCTAGAAGTATGGAATACACCAACCACCCCAATTAGGAACGAACTGCCGTTGAACTTGAATTGTCCAATTTGGAACACTTATTGATTTTGGATCGAGCCCAAAACTTGGGCAACATCTTAATATGGTGGGAGGAGTCATTTGGTGAGTTTTGAGTGAAATCCAATCGCTCGAACTATGGAATACACCAACCACTCCAATTAGGAACGAACTGCCGTTGAACTTGAATTGTCCAATTTGGAACACCTATTGATTTCGGATCGAGCCCAAAACTTGGGCAACATCATAATATGGTGGGAGGAGTCATTTGGTGAGTTTTGAGTGAAATCCAATCGCTAGAAGTGTGGAATACACCAACCACTCCAATTAGGAACGACCTGTCGTTGAACTTGAATTGTCCAATTTCTCACACCTCTTGAGTTCGGATCGAGCCCAAAACTTGGGCAACACCATAATATGGTGGGAGGAGTCATTTGGTGAGTTTTGAATGAAATCCAATCGCTAGAAGTATGGAATACACCAACCACTCCAATTAGGAACGAACTGCCGTTGAACTTGAATTGTCCAATTTGGAACACCTATTGATTTCGGATCGAGCCCAAAACTTGGGCAACATCATAATATGGTGGGAGGAGTCATTTGGTGAGTTTTTAGTGAAATCCAATCGCTAGAAGTGTGGAATACACCAACCACTCCAATTAGGAACGACCTGTCGTTGAACTTGAATTGTCCAATTTCTCACACCTCTTGAGTTCGGATCGAGCCCAAAACTTGGGCAACACCATAATATGGTGGGAGGAGTCATTTGGTGAGTTTTGAATGAAATCCAATCGCTAGAAGTATGGAATACACCAACCACTCCAATTAGGAACGAACTGCCGTTGAACTTGAATTGTCCAATTTGGAACACCTATTGATTTCGGATCGAGCCCAAAACTTGGGCAACATCATAATATGGTGGGAGGAGTCATTTGGTGAATTTTGAGTGAAATCCAATCGCTAGAAGTATGGAATACACCAACAACTCCAATTAGGAACGAACTGCCGTTGAACTTGAATTGTCCAATTTCTCACACCTATTGAGTTCGGATCGAGCCCAAAACTTGGGCAACATCATAATATGGTGGGAGGAGTCATTTGGTGAGTTTTGAGTGAAATCCAATTGCTAGAAGTATGGAATACACCAACCACTCCAATTAGGAACGAACTGTCGTTGAACTTGAATTGTCCAATTTCTCACACCTATTGAGTTCGGATCGAGCCCCAAACTTGGGCAACATCATAATATGGTGGGAGGAGTCATTTGGTGAGTTTTGAGTGAAATCCAATCGCTCGAAGTGTGGAATACACCAACCACTCCAATTAGGAACGAACTGCCGTTGAACTTGAATTGTCCAATTTGGAACACCTATTGATTTCGGATCGAGCCCAAAACTTGGGTAACATCATAATATGGTGGGAGGAGTCATTTGGTGAGTTTTGAGTGAAATCCAATCGCTAGAAGTGTGGAATACACCAACCACTCCAATTAGGAACGAACTGTCGTTGAACTTGAATTGTCCAATTTCTCACACCTCTTGAGTTCGGATCGAGCCCAAAACTTGGGCAACACCATAATATGGTGGGAGGAGTCATTTGGTGAGTTTTGAATGGAATCCAATCGCTAGAAGTATGGAATACACCGACAACACCAATTAGGAACGAACTGCCGTTGAACTTGAATTCTCCAATTTCACACACCTAATGATTTCGGATCGATCCCCAAACTTGTGCAACATCATAATACGGTGGGAGGAGTCATTTGGTGAGTTTTGACTGAAATCCAATCGCTAGAAGTATGGAATACACCAATCACTCCAATTAGGAACAAACTTCCATTGAACTGAAATTGTCCAATTTCTCACATCTATTGAGTTCGGATCGAGGCCAAAACTTGGGCAACCTCATAATATGGTGGGAGGAGTCATTTGGTGAGTTTTGAGTGTAATCCAATCGCTGGAAATATGGAATACACCAACCACTCCAATTAGGAACGAACTGCCGTTGAACTTGAATTGTCCAATTTGGAACACCTATTGATTTCGGATCGAGCCCAAAACTTGGGCAACATCATAATGTGGTGGGAGAAGTCATTTGGTGAGTTTTGAGTGAAATCAAATCGCTAGAAGTATGGAATACACCAACCACTCCAATTAGGAACGAACTGCTGTTGAACTTGAATTGTCCAATTTCTCACACCTATTGATTTCGGATCGAGCCCAAAACTTGGGCAACATCATAATATGGTGGGAGGAGTCATTTGATGAGTTTTGAGTGAAATCCAATCGCTAGAAGTATGGACTACACCAACCACTCCAATTAGGAACGAACTGCCGTTGAACTTGAATTGTCCAATTTGGAACACCTATTGATTTCGGATCGAGCCCAAAACTTGGGCAACATCATAACATGGTGGGAGGAGTCATTTGGTGAGTTTTGAGTGAAATCGAATCACTAGAAGTATGGAATACACCAACCACCCCAATTAGGAACGAACTGCCGTTGAACTTGAATTGTCCAATTTGGAACACTTATTGATTTTGGATCGAGCCCAAAACTTGGGCAACATCTTAATATGGTGGGAGGAGTCATTTGGTGAGTTTTGAGTGAAATCCAATCGCTCGAAGTATGGAATACACCAACCACTCCAATTAGGAACGAACTGCCGTTGAACTTGAATTGTCCAATTTGGAACACCTATTGATTTCGGATCGAGCCCAAAACTTGGGCAACATCATAATATGGTGGGAGGAGTCATTTGGTGAGTTTTGAGTGAAATCCAATCGCTAGAAGTGTGGAATACACCAACCACTCCAATTAGGAACGACCTGTCGTTGAACTTGAATTGTCCAATTTCTCACACCTCTTGAGTTCGGATCGAGCCCAAAACTTGGGCAACACCATAATATGGTGGGAGGAGTCATTTGGTGAGTTTTGAATGAAATCCAATCGCTAGAAGTATGGAATACACCAACCACTCCAATTAGGAACGAACTGCCGTTGAACTTGAATTGTCCAATTTGGAACACCTATTGATTTCGGATCGAGCCCAAAACTTGGGCAACATCATAATATGGTGGGAGGAGTCATTTGGTGAGTTTTGAGTGAAATCCAATCGCTAGAAGTATGGAATACACCAACCACTCCAATTAGGAACGAACTGCCGTTGAACTTGAATTGTCCAATTTGGAATACCTATTGATTTCGGATCGAGCCCAAAACTTGGGCAACATTATAATATGGTTGCAGGAGTCATTTGGGGGGTTTTGAGTGCAATCCAATCGCTAGAGGTATGGAATACACCAACCACTCCAATTAGGAACGAACTGCGGTTGAACTTGAATTGTCCAATTTCTCACACCAATTGATTTCGGATTGAGCCCAAAACTTGGGCAACATCATAATATGGTGGGAGGAGTCATTTGGTGAGTTTTGAGTGTAATCCAATCGCTGGAAGTATGGAATACACCAACCACTCCAATTAGGAAAGAACTGCCGTTGAACTTGAATTGTCCAATTTGGAACACCTATTGAGTTCGGATCGAGCCCCAAACTTGGGCAACATCATAATATGGTGGGAGGAGTCATTTGGTGAGTTTTGAGTGAAATCCAATCGCTCGAAGTGTGGAATACACCAACCACTCCAATTAGGAACGAACTGCCGTTGAACTTGAATTGTCCAATTTGGAACACCTATTGATTTCGGATCGAGCCCAAAATTTGGGCAACATCATAATATGGTGGGAGGAGTCATTTGGTGAGTTTTGAGTGAAATCCAATCGCTAGAGGTTTGGAATACACCAACCACTCCAATTAGGAACGAACTGCCGTTGAACTTGAATTGTCACATTTGGAATACCTATTGATTTCGGATCGAGCCCAAAACTTGGGCAACATCATAATGTGGTTGCAGGAGTCATTTGGTGGGTTTTGAGTGAAATCCACTCGCTAGAGGTATGGAATACACCAACCACTCCAATTAGGAACGAACTGCCATTGAACTTGAATTGTCCAATTTCTCATACCTATTGAGTTCGGATCGAGCCCAAAACTTGGGCAACATCATAATATGGTGGGAGGAGTCATTTGGTGAGTTTTGAGTGAAATCCAATCGCTAGAAGTATGGAATACACCAACCACTCCAATTAGGAACGAACTGCCATTGAACTTGAATTGTCCAATTTCTCACACCTATTGAGTTCGGATCGAGCCCAAAACTTGGGCAACCTCATAATATGGTGGGAGGAGTCATTTGGTGAGTTTTGAGTGTAATCCAATCGCTGGAAATATGGAATACACCAACCACTCCAATTAGGAACGAACTGCCGTTGAACTTGAATTGTCCAATTTGGAACACCTATTGATTTCGGATCGAGCCCAAAACTTGGGCAACATCATAATATGGTGGGAGGAGTCATTTGGTGAGTTTTGAGTGAAATCCAATCGCTAGAAGTATGGAATACACCAACCACTCCAATTAGGAACGAACTGCCGTTGAACTTGAATTGTCCAATTTGGAATACCTATTGATTTCGGATCGAGCCCAAAACTTGGGCAACATCATAATATGGTTGCAGGAGTCATTTGGGGGGTTTTGAGTGCAATCCAATCGCTAGAGGTATGGAATACACCAACCACTCCAATTAGGAACGAACTGCGGTTGAACTTGAATTGTCCAATTTCTCACACCAATTGATTTCGGATTGAGCCCAAAACTTGGGCAACATCATAATATGGTGGGAGGAATTATTTGGGGGAGTTTTGAGTGATATCCAATCGCTAGACGTATGGAATACACCAACCACTCCAATTAGGAAAGAACTGCCGTTGAACTTGAATTGTCCAATTTGGAACACCTATTGATTTCGGATCGAGCCCAAAACTTGGGTAACATCATAATATGGTGGGAGGTGTCATTTGGTGAGTTTTGAGTGAAATACAATCGCTAGAAGTATGGAATATACCAACCACTCCAATTAGGAACGAACTGCCGTTGAACTTGAATTGTCCAATTTGGAACACCTATTGATTTCGGATCGAGCCCAAAACTTGGGCAACATCATAATATGGTGGGAGGAGTCATTTGGTGAGTTTTGAGTGAAATCCAATCGCTAGAAGTATGGAATACACCAACCACTCCAATTAGGAACGAACTGCCGTTGAACTTGAATTGTCCAATTTGGAATACCTATTGATTTCGGATCGAGCCCAAAACTTGGGCAACATCATAATATGGTTGCAGGAGTCATTTGGGGGGTTTTGAGTGCAATCCAATCGCTAGAGGTATGGAATACACCAACCACTCCAATTAGGAACGAACTGCGGTTGAACTTGAATTGTCCAATTTCTCACACCAATTGATTTCGGATTGAGCCCAAAACTTGGGCAACATCATAATATGGTGGGAGGAGTCATTTGGTGAGTTTTGAGTGTAATCCAATCGCTGGAAGTATGGAATACACCAACCACTCCAATTAGGAACGAACTGCCGTTGAACTTGAATTGTCCAATTTGGAACACCTATTGATTTCGGATCGAGCCCAAAATTTGGGCAACATCATAATATGGTGGGAGGAGTCATTTGGTGAGTTTTGAGTGAAATTCAATCGCTAGAGGTTTGGAATACACCAACCACTCCAATTAGGAACGAACTGCCGTTGAACTTGAATTGTCACATTTGGAATACCTATTGATTTCGGATCGAGCCCAAAACTTGGGCAACATCATAATGTGGTTGCAGGAGTCATTTGGTGGGTTTTGAGTGAAATCCACTCGCTAGAGGTATGGAATACACCAACCACTCCAATTCGGAACGAACTGCCATTGAACTTGAATTGTCCAATTTCTCATACCTATTGAGTTCGGATCGAGCCCAAAACTTGGGCAACATCATAATATGGTGGGAGGAGTCATTTGGTGAGTTTTGAGTGAAATCCAATCGCTAGAAGTATGGAATACACCAACCACTCCAATTAGGAACGAACTGCCATTGAACTTGAATTGTCCAATTTCTCACACCTATTGAGTTCGGATCGAGCCCAAAACTTGGGCAACCTCATAATATGGTGGGAGGAGTCATTTGGTGAGTTTTGAGTGTAATCCAATCGCTGGAAATATGGAATACACCAACCACTCCAATTAGGAACGAACTGCCGTTGAACTTGAATTGTCCAATTTGGAACACCTATTGATTTCGGATCGAGCCCAAAATTTGGGCAACATCATAATATGGTGGGAGGAGTCATTTGGTGAGTTTTGAGTGAAATCCAATCGCTAGAAGTATGGACTACACCAACCACTCCAATTAGGAACGAACTGCCGTTGAACTTGAATTGTCCAATTTGGAACACCTATTGATTTCGGATCGAGCCCAAAACTTGGGCAACATCATAATATGGTGGGAGGAGTCATTTGGTGAGTTTTGAGTGAAATCCAATCGCTAGAAGTATGGAATACACCAACCACTCCAATTAGGAACGAACTGCCGTTGAACTTGAATTGTCCAATTTGGAATACCTATTGATTTCGGATCGAGCCCAAAACTTGGGCAACATCATAATATGGTTGCAGGAGTCATTTGGGGGGTTTTGAGTGCAATCCAATCGCTAGAGGTATGGAATACACCAACCACTCCAATTAGGAACGAACTGCGGTTGAACTTGAATTGTCCAATTTCTCACACCAATTGATTTCGGATTGAGCCCAAAACTTGGGCAACATCATAATATGGTGGGAGGAATTATTTGGGGGAGTTTTGAGTGATATCCAATCGCTAGACGTATGGAATACACCAACCACTCCAATTAGGAAAGAACTGCCGTTGAACTTGAATTGTCCAATTTGGAACACCTATTGATTTCGGATCGAGCCCAAAACTTGGGTAACATCATAATATGGTGGGAGGAGTCATTTGGTGAGTTTTGAGTGAAATACAATCGCTAGAAGTATGGAATATACCAACCACTCCAATTAGGAACGAACTGCCGTTGAACTTGAATTGTCCAATTTGGAACACCTATTGATTTCGGATCGAGCCCAAAACTTGGGCAACATCATAATATGGTGGGAGGAGTCATTTGGTGAGTGTTGAATGAAATCCAATCGCTAGAAGTATGGAATACACCAACCACTCCAATTAGGAACGAACTGCCGTTGAACTTGAATTGTCCAATTTGGAATACCTATTGATTTCGGATCGAGCCCAAAACTTGGGCAACATCATAATATGGTTGCAGGAGTCATTTGGGGGGTTTTGAGTGCAATCCAATCGCTAGAGGTATGGAATACACCAACCACTCCAATTAGGAACGAACTGCGGTTGAACTTGAATTGTCCAATTTCTCACACCAATTGATTTCGGATTGAGCCCAAAACTTGGGCAACATCATAATATGGTGGGAGGAATTATTTGGGGGAGTTTTGAGTGATATCCAATCGCTAGACGTATGGAATACACCAACCACTCCAATTAGGAAAGAACTGCCGTTGAACTTGAATTGTCCAATTTGGAAAACCTATTGATTTCGGATCGAGCCCAAAACTTGGGTAACATCATAATATGGTGGGAGGAGTCATTTGGTGAGTTTTGAGTGAAATACAATCGCTAGAAGTATGGAATATACCAACCACTCCCATTAGGAACGAACTGCCGTTGAACTTGAATAGTCCAATTTGGAACACCTATTGATTTCGGATCGAGCCCAAAACTTTTGTCACATCATAATATGGTGGGAGGAGTCATTTGGTGAGTTTTCAGTGAAATCCCATCACTAGAAGTATGGAATACACCAACCACTCCAATTAGGAAAGAACTGCCATTGAACTTGAATTGTCCAATTTCTCATACCTATTGAGTTCGGATCGAGCCCAAAACTTGGGCAACATCATAATATGGTGGGAGGAGTCATTTGGTGTGTTTTGAGTGAAATCCAATCGCTAGAAGTATGGAATACAAAAACCACTCCAATTAGGAACGAACTGCCGTTGAACTTGAATTGTCCAATTTCTCACACCTATTGAGTTCGGATCGAGCCCAAAACTTTGGCAACATCATAATATGGTGGGAGGAGTCATTTGGTGAGTTTTGAGTGTAATCCAATCGCTGGAAGTATGGACTACACCAACCACTCCAATTAGGAACGAACTGCCGTTGAACTTGAATTGTCCAATTTCTCACACCAATTGATTTCTGATCGAGCCCCAAACTTGGGCAACATCATAATATGGTGGGAAGAGTCATTTGGTGAGTTTTGAGTGAAATCGAATCGCTAGAAGTATGGAATACACCAACCACTCCAGTTAGGAACGAACTGCCGTTGAACTTGAATTGTCCAATTTGGAATACCTATTGATTTCGGATCGAGCCCAAAACTTGGGCAACATCATAATATGGTTGCAGGAGTCATTTGGGGGGTTTTGAGTGCAATCCAATCGCTAGAGGTATGGAATACACCAACCACTCCAATTAGGAACGAACTGCGGTTGAACTTGAATTGTCCAATTTCTCACACCAATTGATTTCGGATTGAGCCCAAAACTTGGGCAACATCATAATATGGTGGGAGGAGTCATTTGGTGAGTTTTGAGTGAAATCCAATCGCTAGAAGTATGGAATACACCAACCACTCCAATTAGGAACGAACTGCCATTGAACTTGAATTGTCCAATTTCTCACACCTATTGAGTTCGGATCGAGCCCAAAACTTGGGCAACCTCATAATATGGTGGGAGGAGTCATTTGGTGAGTTTTGAGTGTAATCCAATCGCTGGAAATATGGAATACACCAACCACTCCAATTAGGAACGAACTGCCGTTGAACTTGAATTGTCCAATTTGGAACACCTATTGATTTCGGATCGAGCCCAAAATTTGGGCAACATCATAATATGGTGGGAGGAGTCATTTGGTGAGTTTTGAGTGAAATCCAATCGCTAGAAGTATGGACTACACCAACCACTCCAATTAGGAACGAACTGCCGTTGAACTTGAATTGTCCAATTTGGAACACCTATTGATTTCGGATCGAGCCCAAAACTTGGGCAACATCATAATATGGTGGGAGGAGTCATTTGGTGAGTTTTGAGTGAAATCCAATCGCTAGAAGTATGGAATACACCAACCACTCCAATTAGGAACGAACTGCCGTTGAACTTGAATTGTCCAATTTGGAATACCTATTGATTTCGGATCGAGCCCAAAACTTGGGCAACATCATAATATGGTTGCAGGAGTCATTTGGGGGGTTTTGAGTGCAATCCAATCGCTAGAGGTATGGAATACACCAACCACTCCAATTAGGAACGAACTGCGGTTGAACTTGAATTGTCCAATTTCTCACACCAATTGATTTCGGATTGAGCCCAAAACTTGGGCAACATCATAATATGGTGGGAGGAATTATTTGGGGGAGTTTTGAGTGATATCCAATCGCTAGACGTATGGAATACACCAACCACTCCAATTAGGAAAGAACTGCCGTTGAACTTGAATTGTCCAATTTGGAACACCTATTGATTTCGGATCGAGCCCAAAACTTGGGTAACATCATAATATGGTGGGAGGAGTCATTTGGTGAGTTTTGAGTGAAATACAATCGCTAGAAGTATGGAATATACCAACCACTCCAATTAGGAACGAACTGCCGTTGAACTTGAATTGTCCAATTTGGAACACCTATTGATTTCGGATCGAGCCCAAAACTTGGGCAACATCATAATATGGTGGGAGGAGTCATTTGGTGAGTTTTGAGTGAAATCCAATCGCTAGAAGTATGGAATACACCAACCACTCCAATTAGGAACGAACTGCCGTTGAACTTGAATTGTCCAATTTGGAATACCTATTGATTTCGGATCGAGCCCAAAACTTGGGCAACATCATAATATGGTTGCAGGAGTCATTTGGGGGGTTTTGAGTGCAATCCAATCGCTAGAGGTATGGAATACACCAACCACTCCAATTAGGAACGAACTGCGGTTGAACTTGAATTGTCCAATTTCTCACACCAATTGATTTCGGATTGAGCCCAAAACTTGGGCAACATCATAATATGGTGGGAGGAATTATTTGGGGGAGTTTTGAGTGATATCCAATCGCTAGACGTATGGAATACACCAACCACTCCAATTAGGAAAGAACTGCCGTTGAACTTGAATTGTCCAATTTGGAACACCTATTGATTTCGGATCGAGCCCAAAACTTGGGTAACATCATAATATGGTGGGAGGAGTCATTTGGTGAGTTTTGAGTGAAATACAATCGCTAGAAGTATGGAATATACCAACCACTCCCATTAGGAACGAACTGCCGTTGAACTTGAATAGTCCAATTTGGAACACCTATTGATTTCGGATCGAGCCCAAAACTTTTGTCACATCATAATATGGTGGGAGGAGTCATTTGGTGAGTTTTCAGTGAAATCCCATCACTAGAAGTATGGAATACACCAACCACTCCAATTAGGAAAGAACTGCCATTGAACTTGAATTGTCCAATTTCTCATACCTATTGAGTTCGGATCGAGCCCAAAACTTGGGCAACATCATAATATGGTGGGAGGAGTCATTTGGTGTGTTTTGAGTGAAATCCAATCGCTAGAAGTATGGAATACAAAAACCACTCCAATTAGGAACGAACTGCCGTTGAACTTGAATTGTCCAATTTCTCACACCTATTGAGTTCGGATCGAGCCCAAAACTTTGGCAACATCATAATATGGTGGGAGGAGTAATTTGGTGAGTTTTGAGTGTAATCCAATCGCTGGAAGTATGGAATACACCAACCACTCCAATTAGGAACGAACTGCCGTTGAACTTGAATTGTCCAATTTGGAACACCTATTGATTTCGTATCGAGCCCAAAATTTGGGCAACATCATAATATGGTGGGAGGAGTCATTTGGTGAGTTTTGAGTGAAATCCAATCGCTAGAGGTTTGGAATACACCAACCACTCCAATTAGGAACGAACTGCCGTTGAACTTGAATTGTCACATTTGAAATACCTATTGATTTCGGATCGAGCCCAAAACTTGGGCAACATCATAATGTGGTTGCAGGAGTCATTTGGTGGGTTTTGAGTGAAATCCACTCGCTAGAGGTATGGAATACACCAACCACTCCAATTAGGAACGAACTGCCATTGAACTTGAATTGTCCAATTTCTCATACCTATTGAGTTCGGATCGAGCCCAAAACTTGGGCAACATCATAATATGGTGGGAGGAGTCATTTGGTGAGTTTTGAGTGAAATCCAATCGCTAGAAGTATGGAATACACCAACCACTCCAATTAGGAACGAACTGCCATTGAACTTGAATTGTCCAATTTCTCACACCTATTGAGTTCGGATCGAGCCCAAAACTTAGGCAACCTCATAATATGGTGGGAGGAGTCATTTGGTGAGTTTTGAGTGTAATCCAATCGCTGGAAATATGGAATACACCAACCACTCCAATTAGGAACGAACTGCCGTTGAACTTGAATTGTCCAATTTGGAACACCTATTGATTTCGGATCGAGCCCAAAATTTGGGCAACATCATAATATGGTGGGAGGAGTCATTTGGTGAGTTTTGAGTGAAATCCAATCGCTAGAGGTTTGGAATACACCAACCACTCCAATTAGGAACGAACTGCCGTTGAACTTGAATTGTCACATTTGGAATACCTATTGATTTCGGATCGAGCCCAAAACTTGGGCAACATCATAATATGGTTGCAGTAGTCATTTGGTGGGTTTTGAGTGAAATCCACTAGCTAGAGGTATGGAATACACCAACCACGCCAATTAGGAACGAACTGCGGTTGAACTTGAATTGTCCAATTTCTCACACCAATTGATTTCGAATTGAGCCCAAAACTTGGGCAACAACATAATATGGTGGGAGGAATTATTTGGGGGAGTTTTGAGTGATATCCAATCGCTAGACGTATGGAATACACCAACCACTCCAATTAGGAACGAACTGCCGTTGAACTTGAATTATCCAATTTGGAACACCTATTGATTTCGGATCGAGCCCAAAACTTGGGTAACATCATAATATGGTGGGAGGAGTCATTTGGTGAGGTTTGAGTGAAATCCAATCGCTAGAAGTATGGAATACACCAACCACTCCAATTAGGAACGAACTGCCGTTGAACTTGAATTGTCCAATTTGGAACACCTATTGATTTCGGATCGAGCCCAAAACTTTTGTAACATCATAATATGGTGGGAGGAGTCATTTGGTGAGTTTTCAGTGAAATCCAATCACTAGAAGTAAGGAATACACCAACCACTCCAATTAGGAAAGAACTGCCATTGAACTTGAATTGTCCAATTTCTCACACCTATTGAGTTCGGATCGAGCCCAAAACTTGGGCAACATCATAATATGGTGGGAGGAGTCATTTGGTGAGTTTTGAGTGAAATCCAATCGCTAGAAGTATGGAATACACCAACCACTCCAATTAGGAATGAACTGCCGTTGAACTTGAATTGTCCAATTTCTCACACCTATTGATTTCGGATTGAGCCCAAAACTTGGGCAACATCATAATACGGTGGGAGGAGTCATTTGGTGAGTTTTGAGTGAAATCCAATCGCTAGAAGTATGGAATATACCGACCACTCCAATTAGGAACGAACTGCCGTTGAACTTGAATTGTCCAATTTCTCACACCTATTGATTTCGGATTGAGCCCAAAACTTGGGCAACATCATAATATGGTGGGAGAAGTCATTTGGTGAGTTTTGAGTGAAATCCAATCGCTAGAAGTATGGGATACACCGACCACTCCAATTAGGAACGAACTGCCGTTGAACTTGAATTGTCCAATTTCTCACACGTATTGATTTCGGATCGAGCCGAAAACTTGGGCAACATCGTAATATGGTGGGAGGAGTCATTTGATGAGTTTTGAGTGAAATCCAATTGCTAGAAGTATGGAATACACCAAACACTCCAATTAGGAACGAACTGCCGTTGAACTTGAATTGTCCAATTTCTCACACCTATTGATTTCGGATCGAGCCGAAAACTTGGGCAACATCATAATATGGTGGGAGGAGTCATTTGGTGAGTTTTGAGTGAAATCCAATCGCTAGAAGTATGGAATACACCAACCACTCCAATTAGGAACGAACTGTCGTTGAACTTGAATTGTCCAATTTCTCACACCTATTGATTTCGGATGGAACCCCAAACTTGGGCAACATCATAATATGGTGGGAGGAGTCATTTGGTGAGTTTTGAGTGAAATCCAAACGCTAGAAGTATAGAATACACCAACCACTCCAATTAGGAACGAACTGCCCTTGAACTTGAATTGTCCAATTTCTCACACCTATTGATTTCAGATCGAGCCCCAAACTTGGGCAACAACATAATATGGTGGGAGGAGTCATTTGGTGAGTTTTGAGTGAAATCCAATCGCTAGAAGTACGGAATACCCCAACCACTCCAATTAGGAACGAACTGCCATTGAACTTGAATTGTCCAATTTCTCACACCTATTGATTTCGGATCGAGCCCAAAACTTGTGCAACATCATAATATGGTGGGAGGAGTCATTTGGTGAGTTTTGAGTGAAATCCAAACGCTAGAAGTATAGAATACACCAACCACTCCAATTAGGAACGAACTGCCCTTGAACTTGGATTGTCCAATTTCTCACACCTATTGATTTCGGATCGAGCCCCAAACTTGGGCAACATCATAATATGGTGGGAGGAGTCATTTGGTGAGTTTTGAGTGAAATCCAATCGCTAGAAGTATGGACTACACCAACCACTCCAATTAGGAACGAACTGCCATTGAACTTCAATTGTCCAATTTCTCACACCTATTGATTTCGGATAGAGCCCAAAACTTGTGCAACATCATAATATGGTGGGAGGAGTCATTTGGTGAGTTTTGAGTGAAATCCAAACGCTAGAAGTATAGAATACACCAACCACTCCAATTAGGAACGAACTGCCCTTGAACTTGAATTGTCCAATTTCTCACACCTATTGATTTCGGATCGAGCCCCAAACTTGGGCAACATCATAATATGGTGGGAGGAGTCATTTGGTGAGTTTTGAGGGAAATCCAATCGCTAGAAGTATAGAATACACCAACCACTCCAACTAGGAACGAACTTCCGTTGAACTTGAATTGTCCAATTTGGAACCCCTGTTGATTTCGGATCAAGCCCAAAACTTGGGCAACATCATAATATGGTGGGAGGAGTCATTTGGTGAGTTTTGAGTGAAATCCAATCGCTAGAAGTATGGAATACACCAACCACTCCAATTAGGAACGAACTGTCGTTGAACTTGAATTGTCCAATTTCTCACAACTATTGATTTCGGATGGAACCCCAAACTTGTGCAACATCATAATATGGTAGGAGGAGTCATTTGGTGAGTTTTGGGTGAAATCCAATCGCTAGAAGTGTGGAATACACCAACCACTCCAATTAGGAACGAACTATCGTTGAACTTGAATTGTCCAATTTCTCACACCTATTGATTTCGGATGGAACCCCAAACTTGGGCAACATCATAATATGGTGGGAGGAGTCATTTGGTGAGTTTTGAGTGAAATCCAATCGCCAGAAGTATGGAATACACCAACCACTCCAATTAGGAACGAACTGCCGTTGAACTTAAATTGTACAATTTCTAACACCTATTGAGTTCGGATCGAGCCCAAAACTTGGGCAACATCATAATATGGTGGGAGGAGTCATTTGGTGAGTTTTGAGTGAAATCCAATCGCTAGAAGTATGGAATACACCAACAACTCCAATTAGGAACGCACTGCCGTGAACTTGGATTGTCCAATTTGGAACACCTATTGGTTTCGGATCGAGCCCAAAACTTGGGCAACATCATAATATGGTGGGAGGAGTCTTTCGGTGAGTTTTGAGTGAAATCCAATCGCTAGAAGAATGGAATACACCAACCACTCCAATTAGGAACGCACTGCCGTGAACTTGGATTGTCCAATTTGGAACACCTATTGGTTTCGGATCGAGCACAAAACTTGGGCAACATCATAATATGGTGGGAGGAGTCTTTCGGTGAGTTTTGAGTGAAATCCAATCGCTAGAAGTATGGAATACACCAACCACTCCAACTAGGAATGAATTGTCGCTGAACTTGAATTGTCCAATTTTTCACACCCATTGATTTCGGATGGAACCCCAAACTTGTGCGACATCATAATATGGTGGGAGGAGTCATTTGGTGAGTTTTGAGTGAAATCCAATCGCTAGAAGTACGGAATACACCAACCACTCCAATTAGGAACGAACTGCCGTTGAACTTGAATTGTCCAATTTCTAACACCTATTGAGTTCGGATCGAGCCCAAAACTTGGGCAACATCATAATATGGTGGGAGGAGTCATTCGGTGAGTTTTGAGTGAAATCCAATCGCTAGAAGTATGGAATACACCAATCACTCCAATTAGGAACGCACTGCCGGAAACTTGGATTGTCCAATTTGGAACACCTATTGGTTTCGGATCGAGCTCAAAACTTGGGCAACATCGTAATATGGTGGGAGGAGTCATTTGGTGAGTTTTGAGTGAAATCCAATCGCTAGAAGTATGGAATACACCAACCACTCCAATTAGGAACGAAGTGTCGTTGAACTTGAATTGTTCAGTTTCTCACACCTATTGATTTCGGATGGAACCCCAAACTTGTGCAACATCATAATATGGTGGGAGGAGTCATTTGGTGAGTTTTGAGTGAAATCCAATCGCTAGAAGTATGGAATACACCAATCACTCCAATTAGGAACGCACTGCCGTAGAACTTGAATTGTCCAATTTCTCACACCTATTGAGTTCGGATCGAGCCCAAAACTTGGGCAACATCATAATATGGTGGGAGGAGTCATTTGGTGAGTTTTGAGTGAAATCCAATCGCTAGAAGTTTGGAATACACCAACCACTCCAATTAGGAACGAACTGCTGTTGAACTTGAATTGTCCAATTTCTCACAGCTATTGATTTCGGATCGAGCCCCAAACTTGGGCAACATCATAATATGGTGGGAGGAGTCATTTGGTGAGTTTTGAGGGAAATCCAATCGCTAGAAGTATGGAATACACCAACCACTCCAATTAGGAACGCACTGCCGTTGAACTTGGATTGTCCAATTTGGAACACCTATTGATTTCGGATCGAGCCCAAAACTTGGGCAACATCGTAATATGGTGGGAGGAGTCATTTGGTGAATTTTGAGAGAAATCCAATCGCTAGAAGTATGGAATACACCAACCACTCCAATTAGGAACGAACTGTCGTTGAACTTGAATTGTCCAATTTCTCACACCCATTGATTTCGGATCGAGCCAAAAGTTGGGCAACATCATAATATGGTGGAAGGAGTCATTTGGTGAGTTTTGAGTGAAATCCAATCGCAAGAAGTATGGAATACACCAACCACTCCAACTAGGAACGAACTGCCGTTGAACTTGAATTGCCCAATTTCTCACACCTATTGAGTTCGGATCGAGCCCAAAACTAGGGGAACATCACAATATGTGGGGAGGAGTCATTTGGTGAGTTTTGAGTGAAATCCAATTGCTAGAAGTATGGAATACACCAACCACTCCAATTAGGAACGAACTGTCGTTGAACTTGAATTGTCCAATTTGGAACACCTACAGATTTCGGATCGAGCCCAAAACTTGGGCAACATCATAATATGGTGGGAGGAGTCATTTGGTGAGTTTTGTGTGAAATCCAATCGCTAGAACTATGGAATACACCAACCACTCCAATTAGGAACGAACTGCCGTTGAACTTGAATTGTCCAATTTCTCACACCTGTTGATTTCGGATCGAGCCCAAAACTTGGGCAACATCATAATATAGTGGGAGGAGTCATTTGGTGAGTTTTGAGTGAAATCCAATCGCTAGAAGTATGGAATACACCAACCACTCCAATTCGGAACGAACTGCCGTTGAACTTGAATTGTCCAATTTGGAACACCTATTGATTTCGGATCGAGCCCAAAACTTGGGCAACATCATAATATGGTGGAAGGAGTCATTTGGTGAGTTTTGAGTGAAATCCAATCGCTAGAAGTATGGAATACACCAACCACTCCAATTAGGAACGCACTGCCGTTGAACTTGGATTGACCAATTTGGAACACCTATTGATTTCGGATCGAGCCCAAAACTTGGGCAACATCATAATATGGTGGGAGGAGTCATTTGGTGAGTTTTGAGTGAAATCCAATCGCTAGAAGTATGGAATACACCAACCACGGCAATTTGGAACGAACTGCCGTTGAACTTAAATTGTCCAATTTCTAACACCTATTGAGTTCGGATCGAGCCCAAAACTTGGGCAACATCATAATATGGTGGGAGGAGTCATTTGGTCGGTTTTGAGTGAAATCCAATTGCTAGAAGTATAGAATACACCAACCACTCCAATTAGGAACGAACTGCCGTTGAACTTGAATTGTCCAATTTCTCACACCTATTGATTTCGGATCGAGCCCCAAACTTGGGCAACATCATAATATGGTGGGAGGAGTCATTTGGTGAGTTTTGAGGGAAATCCAATCGCTAGAAGTATGGAATACACCAACCACTCCAATTAGGAACGAACTGTCGTTGAACTTGAATTGTCCAATTTCTCACACCCATTGATTTCGGATCGAGTCCAAAACTTGGGCAACATCATAGTATGGTGGGAGGAGTCATTTGGTGAGTTTTGAGTGAAATCCAATTGCTAGAAGTATGGAATACACCAACCACTCCAATTAGGAACGAACTGTCGTTGAACTTGAATTGCCCAATTTGGAACACCTATTGATTTCGGGTCGAGCCCAAAACATGGGCAACATCACAATATGTGGGGAGGAGTCATTTGGTGAGTTTTGGGTGAAATCCAATTGCTAGAAGTATGGAATACACCAACCACTCCAATTAGGAACGAACTGCCGTTGAACTTGAATTGTCCAATTTCTCACACCTATTGATTTCGGATCGAGTCCAAAACTTGGGCAACATCATAGTATGGTGGGAGGAGTCATTTGGTGAGTTTTGAGTGAAATCCAATCGCTAGAAGTATGGAATACACCACCACTCCAATTAGGAACGAACTGTCGTTGAACTTGAATTGCCCAATTTGGAACACCTATTGATTTCGGATCGAGCCCAAAACTTGGGCAACATCATAATATGGTGGGAGGAGTCATTTGGTGAGTTTAGAGTGAAATCCAATCGCTAGAAGTATGGAATACACCAACCACGGCAATTAGGAACGAACTGCCGTTGAACTTAAATTGTCCAATTTCTAACACCTATTGAGTTCGGATCGAGCCCAAAACTTGGGCAACATCATAATATGGTGGGAGGAGTCATTTGGTGGGTTTTGAGTGAAATCCAATCGCTAGAAGTATAGAATACACCAAACATTCCAATTAGGAACGACCTGCCGTTGAACTTGAATTGTCCAATTTGGAACACCTATTGATTTCGGATCGAGCCCCAAACTTGGGCAACATCATAATATGGTGGGAGGAGTCATTTGGTGAGTTTTGAGTGAAATCCAATCGCTAGAACAACCACTCCAATTAGGAACGAACTGCCGTTGAACTTGAATTGTCCAATTTGGAACACGTATTGATTTCAGATCGAGATCAAAACTTGGGCAACATCATAATTTGGTGGGAGGAGTCATTTGGTGAGTTTTGAGTGAAATCCAATCGCTAGAAGTATGGAATACACCAACCACTCCAATTAGGAACGAACTGTCGTTCAACTTGAATTGTCCAATTTCTCACACCTATAGATTTCGGATCGAGCCCAAAACTTGGGCAACATCATAATATGGTGGGAGGAGTCATTTGGTGAGTTTTGAGTGAAATCCAATCGCTAGAAGTATGGAATACACCCACCACTCCAATTAGGAACGAACTGCCATTGAACTTGAATTGTCTAATTTGGAACACCTATTCATTTCGGATCGAGCCCAAAAGTTGGGCAACATCAAAATATGGTGGGAGGAGTCATTTGGTGAGTTTTGAGTGAAATCCAATCGCTAGAAGTATGGAATACAACAACCACTCCAATTAGGAATGAACTGCCGTTGAACTTCAATTGTCCAATTTGGAACACCTATTCATTTCGGATCGAGACCAAAACTTGGGGAACAACAAAATATGGTGGGAGGAGTCATTTAGTGAGTTTTGAGTGAAATCCAATCGCTAGAAGTATGGAATACACCAACCACTCCAATTAGGAACGAACAGTCGTTCAACTTGAATTGTCCAATTTCTCACACCTATTGATTTCGGATCGAGCCCAAAACTTGGGCAACATCATAATATGGTGGGAGGAGTCATTTGGTGAGTTTTGAGTGAAATTCAATCGCTAGAAGTATGGAATACCCCAACCACTCCAATTAGGAACGAACTGCCGTTGAACTTGAATTGTCCAATTTGGAACACCTATTGATTTGGGATCGAGCCCCAAACTTGGGCAACATCATAATATGGTGGGAGGAGTCATTTGGTGAGTTTTTAGTGAAATCCAATCGCTAGAAGTATGGAATACACCAACCACTCCAATTAGGAACGAACTGCCGTTGAACTTGAATTGTCCAATTTCCCACACCTATTGATTTTGGATCGAGCCCAAAACTTGGGCAACATCATAATATGGTGGGAGGAGTCATTTGGTGAGTTTTGAGTGAAACCCAATCGCTAGAAGTATGGAATACACCAACCACTCCAATTAGGAACGAACTGCCGTTCAACTTGAATTCTCGAATTTGGAACACCTATTGATTTCGGATCGATCCCAAAACTTGGGCAACATCATAATATGGTGGGAGGAGTCATTTGGTGAGTTTTGAGTGAAATCCAATCGCTAGAAGTATGGAATACACCCACCACTCCAATTAGGAACAAACTGCCATTGAACTTGAATTGTCTAATTTGGAACACCTATTCATTTCGGATCGACCCCAAAAGTTGGGCAACATCAAAATATGGTGGGAGGAGTCATTTGGTGAGTTTTGAGTGAAATCCAATCGCTAGAAGTATGGAATAGAACAACCACTCCAATTAGGAATGAACTGCCGTTGAACTTCAATTGTCCAATTTGGAACACCTATTCATTTCGGATCGAGACCAAAACTTGGGGAACATCAAAATATGGTGGGAGGAGTCATTTAGTGAGTTTTGAGTGAAATCCAATCGCTAGAAGTATGGAATACCCCAACCACTCCAATTAGGAACGAACTGCCGTTGAACTTGAATTGTCCAATTTGGAACAACTATTGATTTCGGATCGAGCCCAAAACTTGGGCAACATCATAATATGGTTGGAGGAGTTAATTGGTGAGTTTTGAGTGAAATCCAATCGCTAGAAGTATGGAATACACCAACCACTCCAATTAGGAACGAACTGCCGTTGAACTTGAATTGTCCAATTTCTCACACCCATTGATTTCGGATGGAACCCCAAACTTGTGCGACATCGTAATATGGTGGGAGGAGTCATTTGGTGAGTTTTGAGGGAAATCCAATCGCTAGAAGTATGGAATACACCAACCACTCCAATTAGGAACGAACTGCCGTTGAACTGGAATTGTCCAATTTGGAACAACTATTGATTTCGGATCGAGCCCAAAACTTGGGCAACATCATAATATGGTTGGAGGAGTTAATTGGTGAGTTTTGAGTGAAATCCAATCGCTAGAAGTATGGAATACACCTACCTCTCCAATTAGGAACGAACTGTCGTTGAACCTGAATTGTCCAATTTGGAACACCTATTGACTTCGGATCGAGTCCAAAACTTGGGCAACATCATAATATCGTGGGAGGAGTCATTTGGTGAGTTTTGAGTGAAATCCAATCGCTAGAAGTATGGAATACACCAACCACTCCAATTAGGAACGAACTGTCGTTCAACTTGAATTGTCCAATTTCTCACACCTATTGATTTCGGATCGAGCCCAAAACTTGGGCAACATCATAATATGGTGGGAGGAGTCATTTGGTGAGTTTTGAGTGAAATTCAATCGCTAGAAGTATGGAATACCCCAACCACTCCAATTAGGAACGAACTGCCGTTGAACTTGAATTGTCCAATTTGGAACACCTATTGATTTGGGATCGAGCCCCAAACTTGGGCAACATCATAATATGGTGGGAGGAGTCATTTGGTGAGTTTTTAGTGAAATCCAATCGCTAGAAGTATGGAATACACCAACCACTCCAATTGGGAACGAACTGCCGTTGAACTTGAATTGTCCAATTTCCCACACCTATTGATTTTGGATCGAGCCCAAAACTTGGGCAACATCATAATATGGTGGGAGGAGTCATTTGGTGAGTTTTGAGTGAAACCCAATCGCTAGAAGTATGGAATACACCAACCACTCCAATTAGGAACGAACTGCCGTTCAACTTGAATTCTCCAATTTGGAACACCTATTGATTTCGGATCGATCCCAAAACTTGGGCAACATCATAATATGGTGGGAGGAGTCATTTGGTGAGTTTTGAGTGAAATCCAATCGCTAGAAGTATGGAATACACCCACCACTCCAATTAGGAACGAACTGCCATTGAACATGAATTGTCTAATTTGGAACACCTATTCATTTCGGATCGACCCCAAAAGTTGGGCAACATCAAAATATGGTGGGAGGAGTCATTTGGTGAGTTTCGAGTGAAATCCAATCGCTAGAAGTATGGAATACAACAACCACTCCAATTAGGAATGAACTGCCGTTGAACTTCAATTGTCCAATTTGGAACACCTATTCATTTCGGATCGAGACCAAAACTTGGGGAACAACAAAATATGGTGGGAGGAGTCATTTAGTGAGTTTTGAGTGAAATCCAATCGCTAGAAG